>NC_052051.1:64724513-64984513 GCF_903992535.2 Arvicola amphibius | reverse complement strand
CCACCAAAAGTGTGGTATCATTTGACGTTGTCAGAGTGGAAAACCATTTCAAAGAATACATCTATTTGAAAATAGAAGGAAACTGAGGGTCAGAGATTGAGAAGTGTCTAAACAGTAGGTAGTGGTGGTGCACACCTTTAATCCCAGGACTCGGGAGGCAGAGACAGGTGAATCTCTGTGAGTTCGAAGCCTGCCTGGTCTACAGAGTGTGTTTCAGGACAGCTAGGGCTACACAGAGAGATCCTAACTTGCAAAATGAAAAAAAGAAAAAAAAGCCCAAAATGTGTAAACATACGGACTGTGTAGAGAGATCAATGTCAGCAGAGGGATCTCAGACAGAGCTTTCGACCAGAACCCTACAAAGTGCTGCTGTCCTTGTTTGCAGTGTCTTCCAGAGAACAGCAGAGAGAAGACTGAAAATAAGAACGAGACGAAAACGACTGTGAGAGGCGACTAAAGGAAGAGAGGACCATGTGAATTTAGTCCTGGAAAACTAGGAACAGTAAGCAGAAATGATATCAAAGTCACCAACAGTAAAGCAATGACCGTTCTCTATATTAACCTCAGATTTTTACGTTTGATCATCTAAAAGGTATAAGTATTTACTACTAAGTATGCAGTGAGTGCTCACAGCACAGTCAGTCAGGGATCAGAAATGCGATGCAAGCAGACAAGATAAACAGGGGGTCATTGTGTGTTCTGTTTATTGATACAGGGGCCTTTGACCTGCCTGCTCTGCCTTTGTATTCTCCTGGCAGCTTGTTGTTTCCTGCTGCCAAAGTAATTTTCATTGCCCCGGTGACATTCAAGAAGGTTTAGAAGAATAGCAAAAGGAATATATCAGGTCATGTGCTTTCCACCCTCTGAAAATGATCAATAGTTTCTCATAATGAATACCTTAAAAATGTGTACCTTCTTTGCCTGGCATTGTGTGCTGGATGCATAGCAGAGCCTACCTCACCTGTTTCTACTTCATTCAAATTCTTTGCTTCAACATAATCAAGCTCTCTTGAAAGCCATCTTGTCTCCTACCTCAATACTTCTGAATACCCTTGTGCCCCTGTGTGGCCTTTTTTGTTGTTGTTGTTGTTTATTCTTCACTTTTATCTAGTTGGCAAGGATTTCTTCATCCAAGTTACCACCTGGGTAAGGCTCGTTAGGGCAAGGTATTTCAAATCCTCCTGAAAGATTTAATTCCTTTTAGATCTGATCTTGATAGAACTGACTAGGCAAATTTTATTAAGCATCCCATAGATAGATCTCTTTTATCTGTTTCCTACCATAGTTATTTTTGGTGGTCTTTTCACATTTCTAGAATGCCTATGTAGCAGGGCCATATGCAATATCGTTTTGTCGTACGTGGCATACAGTAGTCTAGGAGATGGCGAAGGATGATGCTCATATACCTTTTGAAATGGCTTCTGAAATCAGGCTTCTTTGTCATATTCCAGACTTCCGAAATTTAAAGCCCCGTGACCATGCACTAACTGTTTTCAGTCTTATCGTTTGCTAAGTGGAAAGGTAAGTCTTATTATAAGCTTCTCAGTTGAGTTAACTAAGAGAACACATACATGAGTCTTGGTGACCTTATTAATTTAATCTTTGTGATAACCCTCATTATCACATTTTATACATCATTGTAAACTGAAGTATAAATAGTTGCCAAAGGTCACACCTACTGAGCTATTAGGTTACTAGAGTAAGTAAGTTTGATCAGAGCAAAGGTTGGTGTGATACTGGATTTATATAGAAGATTCTGGAGTTAAATGATTGCACTCTAAAAGCTTTCACAAGTTGAATTGGAGTTGGACTGTATATAAAGACCAGATTAAAAAACTACTAATTGGTATTTGTTATTAATGGTGATTAGAATGCTGAACTGCTAGAGAATGCGGGTATAGACAAACTCCGCTAACACAGAAGGATAAAAGCCATACTGAAACACACAAGGGCTAGCTCCAAGCCCTGTAGCTCCATGTCCTATATCTGTGGTTGTGAGGGTTTCATATAGACTCCAACATGCTTGAGTAGCTCTTTTTCTCTAACTTTGCTGCGTGTAGTACCTGTGGTTGTTCTTTATTGTCTTAGTTAGGGTTTCTATTGCTGTGATAAAGCACCACGAACCAAAGCAACTTGAGGTTAAGAGTTCATTTTACCTTATAGCTTATTAGTCCATCACTGATGAAAGTGAGGACAAGGACCTGGAGTCTGGAAATGCAAGAGATGGCATTCAGGAATGCTACTTAATTGCTTGCTCCTAATGACTTGCTCATCTCTCTTAAATCATCTAGGACTACCCATTGTGGTATAAGGCCAACCACATCAATTAATCCACAGGCTTATCCATAAAACCATTATGGTGAGGACATTTTCTCAGTTGAGATTTCAGTTTCCTAAAAGACTCCAGACTATCAAGTTGACATGAAAACTTATCAGTGTATTTGTTTTCATTTTTATAGTAATATACAACTAAAAACTGCATTGAGATACAGTTGAGACTTGGGGATATTTAACAGTATTGGGTCTATTAACTACAGGGATTTTTGAAGTTGGACCAAGTATATTTGTATTATGAGATAGGACCATGGATACAAGGCCATTGAATGTGAAATGTCCCCCAAGATTCATGTGTTCAATATTTGGTCTTTAATTGGTAGAACTCTTAATATGGGAAGTTATGGGAACTTTTAAGAGGTTGGTCATTGCTGGAGGAAATTGGCTTCTAGGAAGTGAGCCTTAAGGTTTACTTAAGATTTACTCTTTCTACTTCCTGGTTCACCCAGCTGTAAGCAGCCTCACACTCTTGTGCCATATCTCTCAACTACTCACACTGCCAAATCGCTTTACCCTTGGTGATTGACTATGTCCCTTTAAATCACAAGCCAAAGCAAACATTGCCTCTCTTATTATTATTGCCTCTCTGATTATTTCTGATTGGTCACAGCAAGGAGAAAAATAGCGAAACAGCCATATTAGAGGTGATTTTATTCTTCAGAAAGAAAGCATACAAAGTCAGTTGAGATGAGTTTAATGATGCTTTGGCATTAAGGATTTTAGGAGTAAACTCCAAATAATTCAGATGTCTGAAAGAATCAGTGATTAGTGAAGTTGAAATTTGTCACTAAAATTTGACACTATTTTAAAAGAAAAAAATGCCTGCCATCCAAATGCATTCCACTGATTTGTTGGTGATTATACAATATTATGTGTTTACCCCATCAATGGTTGTGGCTAGAAAAATATGAATTTTCTTAAATCTGACTATATAATCATACATATGTTATATTCTGTAAATCTGTTGTCTCATTAGAAGGTCAATGGAATAACCCAATCCTGTTTAAAGATGTTTATGCTAATTAAAATATATAGTTTATATAGAGTTCTTGTACCCTGTTCTATAAATCAGTAGTAAGCACTAGCTTGCACTTTATTGATTAAGGAGTTGATGACTTATAAGTCTGATAGACTCTATCAGGGATACCTCATGGTTTGAGTCACATTTTATTGCTTGCTCATCTCAAGAGAGTACAGGCAAGTTTCTCTTTGATAACCTTCAGAGATGCAATTTAGTTAGGATCATATAAACTCATAGTGGCTCCCATTCACCTTTGTTCCAATGCTTGATGTATAATCTGGCCAGAGGCCCAAAGGTCTGTTATAAAATGAATTGTTATAACAACATTTGGATCCTTCCAGGGGTAGGTAAGGTTACATGGGAACTCAATTCCACACTTTCTGGAATCTCAAACCCCTTCTTTTATTGGACAGAATTTATACTCTCATGTTCTGGTGTGGGCTTTTCTTTTCTTTTAAAAAAGATTTCCTTGGATACAAAAACTCTCCCTTTTTCTCATACATCTTTCTTTGTTCTGTAATGAATTCTCAGGAAATTTGTCTTATTCTATGAATGCCATAAAACAGAGCTGGAGATGAGGAAGAAGGGGGGATACAGAGAAAATAAGAAGAATAAGTAAGTTATTGTAAAGATCACCAAGCAAACAGGAAGAGTGCTTTTATGGAGATGTTTTATGTATGTTTTGTTTATCCGAGAATTCCATGGCTGTCTATATTTGAACATATCGACTCCCCTCTCCAACTCTTCCCAGGTTCTTTTTCAACACCTCTTACTCCAAACATGTCCTTAAAAATAGGACTTTTTTGTATAACACTCATCCCAATTAATGCTGTCAAGTGCTCATGGATGTAGGGCCATGCACTGGAGCATGGGAAATCTCAGGGGTCCTATCCCCTAAAGAGAATCCCTCTCCCAGTAGTCATCTAGTAGTAGCTCCTCAGGTAGGGACGTGGCCTGTTTGCCCCTCCCAGAAATGCTGGAATGTTGAGTGACGTGTTCTTGTGTAGGTCTTGAGCAGGTTACCACAGCTGTAGTGGGGTCCTGTGTGAAATGGCCCCATCATGTCCAGAAGCCAGTGCTTTATAACAATCTTTTCAACCTCTGGCACTTACAAACTCTTCACCGCCTCTCCCATGATATTTTCTAAACCTTGGTTGAGGGGGGTGATGTGATATCAATGTCTGCTTAAGGCTGGGTCCTCCACAGTCATTTATTCTTTGTGTGTGCTTCATTTAACCTCTGCCCACTGAGGGAAAAAGAAGCTTCTCTGAGGAGGGCCGAAAACTGCATTGATCTGCAGATATAAAGAGAAATGTTTAGAATGCACTATGTCCATTTCACAAAACAATGGTAGGACGGTCTTCCGCTCAGCTTATGACCTCCTGGTTAGATTTTATTTGCAGTTCAACATTGTCTGGAGTCATCTGAAAAGGAAGCCTATCAAGAAGAATTCCTTAGATCAGATTGGCCCGTGGACATGTCTAGAGAGATTATCTTGATTCTTGACTGATAAAAGAGGAAGGTAGTCTTGGTGGTATAAGAATGATAGCTAAACATGAACTGATGAGTGAGCCACCAAATCGTATTCTTCCGTGAGCTCTGCTTTAAGTTCCTGCTTGAGTTCTTGCCTTGATTTCATTCAGGGATGGACACTGATGACCTAGATATGTAAGTCAAATAAGCCTGCTCCGCCACAAACTGCTTTTGAAAGAGTATTTCATTACAACATCAGAAAAAAACCAACTCTCCCCAGCTGTGACTTTCTGCCTGCATTTCTAATACCAAGGCATCAATTCCCTCCTGGGATGCAGGACTTAAATCTGATCAGAAAGCAGTCAACCCTAAAACAGCCAGACTGCAATTGCAATGCCAGTCAGTATTGCAGTTTGCATCGCTCATAGCTAGGCTCTTGGTGACTTTTCTCTCCTAGAAGACTGCATAACGTCTTCTGGTACTATGATAGGTAGCTGGCAAGAAGGAAACTTCAAGGTAACTGCCAACTTGATTTCTACATGTCTTTTGGCAAAAGTATCTTACCATCAGCTCTGCTGGAAAAACAAAATCAATGGTAAAAGTTTATATTGTATTTTGGGGGAATCTCTGAGATAACCAAAGGGAAGTATCCTATGGTTGGTGTAGGGGGTTTGGTTTAATAGCTTATGGTTTCTGGGAGCATTATCCCTCTGTGTTGGGTACCTTCACCTAAACCTACTTTTATTATAATATTTAGTAAATTATATATATTTACATCATTAATAAGTTTCTATATGGATTTTCCAAACACTCTAGTGCTAGTTATCCATCTCCCACTCACTTCTCTTTCTTACTTTTTCATCTTCCTCCCCATCTAAACTTCACTCTCCGATTATCCTTCATTTGTTCCTCCATTCCACATGTGTTCTACCCTATCATTGACACTGATGGCCCCATTCTAGTCTCCTGGTTTCCACAGGTGCTCTAAGTTAAACACAACAATCTAAATGTTCTAAGCTAAGACCCCCTCATGAGAAAGAACATACAGTAATTGTGTTTCTGGGTCTGGATTACCTTACTTAGTACAAGTAAATGTTCCAAATATGTACTTTTACTCAATGACAAATTCAAATAAAGCCTGGTTCCTATAGAGTTCAAGCTTCAGGTAATTAATATTCATCTCATGGTTACTCTTTGATTCTCAAATGTCAGTATGAGCATGTCTGTCACAGCTTTTGCTTCTGATTAGCTGGTTCCCTTTAAAATAATGTTTAGGAATGAGGACATCAAGAGAAACTGGCCCACAGAATCAACTAAGCAGGTCTTATAGGGGCTCACAGAGACTAAAGCAACAAAGACCCTCTATCTGTCTGAACTAGGTCTTTGCATATATCTTATGGTTGTGTGGCTTGGTGTTCTTGAGGGACTCCAATGATGAGAGTGGAGAGTATCTCTGACTCTTTTGTTTGTCATTGGGACCCTTCTCCTCTTACTGGGCTGCTACATTCAGCTGTGATTTGAGAGTATATTCTCAGTCTTATTGTATGTGTTAAAGCCATGTTCAGTAATATTTTTGGGAGGTTTGCTTTTTTATTTATTTTTTACTGTGTGTGTGTGTGTGTGTGTGTGTGTGTTTAAAACAGAGAAGGAGGTGATCTGAGGGAGAGGTGGGGTGTGGGAACAGGGAAGAGAGGGAGGGGAAACTGATCAGTATGTAATGTATGAGAGAAGAATAAAAGTTAAAAAATAAAATGATGTTTAACTGTATTGCTCACACATTAAATTATTATGGAATTTAAATATTCTTTAATCTATAAGCAGAACCTGATACCCTTTCATCAAGCAATAATGTTGGATGCATAGGCAACTAACAGCTTTTTGTAATGTGAAATAAAGGTTTGGCTCTATTAATGCTTCTTTGCTGACAAAAGTGTTCCCAGTCTTCCATAGACTTCAGCAGAAACACGAACTTGTTGTTATGTGAATGTTAATATACACATTCACCAGGAACAGAGCTAATCATTTTATAAATAAAATATGGGCTACTGGTGCAGATACACTTTTATCTTGCCAACATTTCTCTATAAACATTTCCTGTTAAGGAGTTAACTGTGAAAATTTAAATGAGGGAAAACTGTTCCTTGAGCTTTCTGAAGTTTCTAAGAGAGAGCTAGAGAAACAAATAACAGATTTTGATAGTTTGCTAGTGAAGATTTCACGTGCACTGTAGTAAGGCAGGGAGTAGGGCAATTGTCTGGTTCACACAAGTCTCGCAGCCATCCAAAATAGCAGTGTGATGAAAAAGTTCTTTAACTTGTTTGAAAACAAGTATTCCTCTTCATAGTGCAGATTAGAATACATCATATCAATACTTTTTAAAAAGACTTTTCAATGTCAATGTACATACAATTGTATGTGTTCACATCATGTATGTTTAGATGTCGCAGAGACCAGTGACATCATCAGAGGCACTGAAGGTGGAGTTACAGGTGGAGGTGGACAGTCTAGTGTGGGTTCTAGGAACTGAACTTGGTTCCTCAACAAGAGCAGTAAGTGCTCAGAGCAACTGAGCCATTTCTCCAGCTCTATAAATACACTTTCAACAACATATGCTTTACTTTTCTAACAATATGTAATGGCTTGGCAAACATTTTTGTAAAGTAAGAATAAATACTTTAAGCTTTGCATGCCAAAGCAAATAGAAGCAATCATGAATGTCATAGCTGTTCTCCAATACAACATTTTATATATAGACAGACAACTCTGATGAGGGCCATGGTTAGCCAATCCCTGATCTAATATCTGATTCTGGAGAGTTTAGATCACAGATTGGAATATTAGGAAGTGTGGGCCAACACTTGAGTGGTTCTGGAAATAGTTTCCAGTACTGTATCAGGTGATAGCAGAAGACATCATGGAAGAAACACACATTAAGAGAGCTACATTGAAGAGAGAGAGTGGAAGCTAGAAATCAAAGGCAAATCTAGGTTATCTTTATCATTTTTTAAACAACACAAAGCAATTCCACTCTCATGAAGGTCGCACAAGAACTAAATTAGTCTCTCTAACTCTAATCAATCTAAGTATTGATTATAACCTAATTACTGTGCACTGGTTTCCACCTATAACAACCTTCACCCACAGTAATTGTAAGTACATGGGAACTACATAGATATTTAACATGCTGTGGTAGTTTGAATGTAATTGGTCCATAATCTCATAGGGAGTGTACGGTTTGTTGGTGTGGGTATAATCTTGCTGGAGGAAGAATGTCACTGTGGGGGCAGGCTTTGAGGTTTCCTATTATCAGGATACTGGCCAGTATCTTAGCTGATTTTTTTTTTGTCTGCAAGATGTAGGACTTTAGTCCTACTGCTTTAGTATCACATCTGCCTGCATACCGCCATGCGCTCCACCATCGTGAGAATGGACTGAGTCTCTGAAATTCTGATCCCCCTTAATTATATATTTTAATTTATAAGAGTTGCCATGGTCACGGTACCTCTTCACAGCAACAGAAACCCTAACTAAGATAGATGAGATGGCATGCTTACTCAGTGCTTATTCACTAAAATCCAGGTATAATTTCTCCTTTCAAATCTGTCTTCTCATATAGTTACCAACCAAAGTTAGGAGGCATGAATGCAAGCAACATTATTTAATTACTTTCATTTTGTAAAAGATGTCAAGATACTAGCTAATTTGTGGAGCTTAAACATGGTCTCTCAATCCCACATCTGCTTTTTGCTCTGGATGATCTTGAAAAAGTCCACTAGAATAAATTTTACCTCTTAAATAAGTATATGCCTAGGTTTTACAATGTTGTAAGTATTCTATAATATAGTTACCAAGCACACCTAGATTAGAGTAGCAAGGTAATATATTTTCCCTCCCATCCCTTCACCCCTCCCCTCCGGCTTCTTAGCACAACTCTGGTCCACTCTTCCTAAACATAGACTTGCTTATCTTAGGTAGTAACACTAGTTCCTATACAATAACAGACAAGAGTTAATTTTTCTAGGCTGGGTGCCCATTGAGCAACAGGGATACACCTGTCTTTGTCTCTCCAGGGCTAGGATAACAAGTGCACAGCACCAATAAGCCTTTTTGATGTGGAATATAGTGATGGATCCTAGGTCCCAGTACTTGGAGGGTCAGCGTTTTACTAGTTGAGTTACACCCACAACTCCTGGTATTCTATAGAGTAGACAAAAGAGTTTTGAAAATGAGCTAAGGTTAGGATTTACACTTCATGATTTGAAAGCATATTACACACTCACAGTAATTAAAATAGTGTACAAACAACACAAACATACAAATAATTCAATTAGATAGTGTAGAAGTGCAGTAATCAAATATTATCGCGACATCTGTCCAGATCACTCAGTAAGATAAGGACAGATGCTTTAACAGTTTCAGAAAAATGTACATACAAAATGCAAATGAGTGAAATGGGATCCCTGCATTACACCATGCAGAAAAAAGTGATTCAAAGTGAATTAACGACAATAAGTTGTAAGATCTAAAATGATAAGAAATCTAGAAGAAAATGATAAGAGAAAACTAAAACAGTAGGAAACATAGGAAGAAAATATAAGTGGAAAATCAGACTTACAAACTTTGGTTGGGATATAGGAAGGGTGGATGTGGGAACAGGGAATTATATATCTTAATTAAGGGAGCCATTCTAGGGTTGGCAGAGACTTGAATCTAGAGGGGTTCCCAGGTGTCCAGGAAGATGCCCCCAGCTAGTTCCTTGGGCATCTGAAGAGAGGGAACCAGAAATGTCCAGATCCTATTGCCATATTCATGAATGTCTTGCATATCACCAGAGAACCTTCACCTGGCGATGGATGGAGAAAATGACAGAGCCCCACATTGGAGCACTGGACTGAGCCCCCAAGGTCCTGATAAGGAGCAAAAGGAGGGAGATCATGAGCAAGGAAGTCAGGACCGTGAGGGGTGCATTCACCCATTGAGACGGTCAGACAGAACTAACGGGAGATCACCAAGTCCAGTTGGAATGGGACTGACGGAACAGGCAACCAAACTGGACTCTCTGAATGTGGCTGACGGTGGAGGAGGACTGAGAAACCAAGGACAACGGCAATGAGCATGAACTCTACAGCATGGACGGGCTCACTGTGAGCCTTGTCAGTTTGGTTGCTCACCTTCCCTGGACATAGGGTGAGCTGGGAGGACCTTGGACTTAACATAGTGAAGGGAACCCTGATGGCTCTTTGGCCTTGAGAGGGAGGGAATGGGGGTATGGGTGAAAGGGAGGGGAGGGAAGGGGGAGGAGGAGGGGAGGAGATGGAAAAAAAGAAATTAATTTTAAATTAATTAAAAAATAAAAAAGAAGAAAAAACCAAAAAACATTCCTATGTCAAATTATACAATTAACAAAGCATCAGTGGCAAGATACAGAAAGACAGAAAACTTGTAAAACACATACATAAAGGGCTAGTATTAAAATTATATTAATAAACTCCCTCAACTTTACTAAAACCACAAAATCAAGAATTTTATGATTAAAGGCAATGGGCTGAAACAGCTATTTTTCCAGAGAGGGAAGAGAAATAACCATAAACATATGAAGACATGCTCAACATTACTAATCAGAGAAGTGAAAGTAAGCCACAATGATGTATCACCTGACATCTATGAGATGATTTGAAAATCAAATAAAAAAGTGTTGGTGAGGACATATTGGAGCCCTGGTCAACTGCTATACAAAGCAGCCTCAAGGATTCCCAAAGATTAAAAATCGAATGACCCTGTGATCCAGAAATTTAGTACTGATCATATATCCAAATAAATTCTAGAGTGTCATAAAGATATTTCACACTCATGTTCTTGGATCTGTTGTTCATAATAACTGAAGCGTAGAAACCACCACCAGCTGGGTAGATGGATGTAATGTGTTGCACAGACAATGGATTATTTACTTGTCTTTTAAATAATTTTGAAATACATTGGTAATAAAATTTCTTAATGCGGCCCCTCAATGAGTGTTTAGTTCCTAGTGAACACACATTGGGAAATCAACTTCCAGAATACATTCATTCATGATGTTTCATGTCTTAAGTATCCTTGAGAACGTCTTCAATTTCCCCTCTAAAAAGTAAATGACTCAGTATTCTCAACTGAATCATGGAGTGAGTTTTATCTTTCTTAAACACACAGAGGAAGCTTTTTATATCTCATGCTTTTGTCCGGTGCACTTTGGTACAGATAAGCAATAACATCTATCACCAGATAAACCAATAATTAACAAAAGCCAAAGTTCAGAATTAAACTTCTAACTTGAAGAAAAATAGGCTTAGTTAGCGATAGATGAATCGCTAAGAAAACATTAAAAGTTTAATTGAGGTGAAGTTTTGTTTTGAGCGGGGAAATATTTATAAACTTCACATCCTCTGTTTATCTTGTGCTGATACCACTTACTCGGTCCTTTCTAAGTTCTTACTGTTTATCCTATCCTAGCCATTTAAAAAGCATCTCTTATTTAACATTCACAACTACCCTTCATGGTCCTCTGTCAATTTTACAGGGCACAAAAGTTTCTTGTTAGAGGTATAAACATGTCTGAGTAGTACACAGAGTGACTTCCTAAGAGTCATATTGTTCCTTTCCAGATGAAACATTGTCAGCTGATCCTTACAGGCCAACCACGTGGAAAGTTACAACTTAACGCCTGAAGAAAAGTAAAAGTAGTAGTTTCCGTGTCTCTCCTTACTTAAGCAGCCCTAGTTTCTCCTGGTTTTTATTTCTGTCAATGTTGATATTGCCTTTAACCAAACAGGCACGAGGGAGATTTTCATTATTTAGTGACAGGAAATGAACATACCAAGAACTCTGCCTTATAGGCTGAAATCCAAACATCAAAGCACAGACCAACAGCAGTGTGGAATGCTCTTATTTCTGTGTGGGAATGCTGCATATAGCGGGATGGGGTGGGGCTTCTACAGGATCTTAGTGGATGTGCTACTTCTTTCCCAGTATTTCCCAAATGCAAACTTGTTCAGAGAATAGGTGTTAGAATGTGAGAATGTTCTGTAAACCTCTGTGATTAGAAACATGATCTCATCAATGGCTTACAAGGTAGCCCGAGGCAGTGGCAGGATGTCAATTAATTCTGCCCTTCCATTGCCTGACACGTGACATCACAAACTGTTTGCCAAGGGTAGTCCTGTCTAGTGTGACTTCTCATAGTCAGTACATAAAGTTTGTGTAATGAATAATAAATTCCAAGATGTCTCTGCTTGCAATGGGCCTTCTACATTTCTTCTCCATATCCCTATCCAATTGTGCATATTTTGGAGAATGAACCAGGTTTACACACTTCCTCAGCACACACATATTGCAGTTGACAACATAAAAGAGAGCAGGAAAAGAGGGACAGGAAGAACTAGAAACTCAGGAAACAACACTCATTTTAGTGCTGGCCATAAGTACAGTTTAACCAAACAAGGGTTCTGAGGTCTGCAGAACACTCTGGTCCTTGAAGCACCTCTTGCTTTCCAGGCACTTGTTTGCAGTATACAGGCAGGAAGCCATTTTGAGAGGCTTCTATCTCAGTATCTTTCTAGGTCTCAAAGTTCCCTGCATTTCCGTGTGTCTAGGAATTTCTCGTCAACTGGTAGAGTTCCTGTGCTGATAGTGAGATTTCTGACCTGAGAACGTGTAAGGCATGAGAGCAAAGATGTTGGTTGTCCCATGCAGTAGAGATTTGGCTGTAGTCGTCTCATTGGCAAACAGAAATATAGCTGGAAACTGAAAGGATGGAACAAGACATTATAAGCAAGTGAATCAAAACCAAGCAAGAATATTTATATTAATATCCGAGAAAGCAAATTTTATACTAAAGTTACTGGGAAATACAAAGAAAGTTACACACAGGGAACCCTTTGTCAAGAGAGTATAATAATTGTATACATTACAAATATTTGTTTTTACGATTTCATAGAACACTGCCAGACTTAAAGATTATGATGGGCTCTTATAATCAAATGTTGTAAAATTAAATCAATGATTTTACACATTTTTATATCTACATAAGGACTAAAATAAATGTAAATACCAGCAACAGTAGACTCCTTTCTCTCTCGGGGTTCAATTCAGAAGTTCTATTTTCACGTTTATATGCCAAAACCTAACAAAATTTTCCCTTTTTGCTTGATTTAGCAAATTAGATCCACCGTAGGCCATGCTGTTGGCTCCACCTTTCCTTTCAGCTGTTGAAGAATTGCTAAAGATCCTAGGGTTGAGGAGAAAGACACCATGTTCCTCATGCCCAATGGCCCTTTCATCTGGATAGTTTTTTTAAGTCCTAATATTAACGATAGGATTCTTCTGTCATTAGTCTGCTTTAATGTTAAAGGCTGTTCTTTGTGTCTCTTAATATGGGGACTCTGAAATCTGCCTTTTAATGTGTTAAATAAATGTTTATTGTCACAGATGTTTGCATTTAAAACTGCTGGAGCATGGTGAGAAAACGCTGGGTTTTCTTTATGGCTAAGTGGTATACTTCCCCCTCTTCCTACATGAACTTTTTGACATAAGAATATGCTACTGAATTTAAGAGTTCTTTTATTTCTCCTGAAAAGTTATTAAAACATGATTCTGTGCCTTACAAACTGGATAAATCTTGCGTGAAATGAATTTTAACAGAGAACAGGAAGAGAGTGTGAGAATATTAAATGCTACCAAAGGTAAAAATCGGTAACAATGTAGGAAAAGAGCAGAATATTAGACTAATAGATTGATGTCATAGTTTATAAGCAATGATATATTAAAAGCAACATACTCTTTTTGTTGAAGTAATATTCACATCCTGGGTAACCACTTTGCAACCCGAAACTAATAGGATTCACATGGATAATAGTGTTTCTGGATTTAGTTTAATTATCAGTGCCCCATTATTCTTTAGTTACAAGTTTGCAGCACTTAACCTTGGACCTCTTTGATGTAATGGCCATGTTTTGAACCAGAATTCACTGTCTCTTACAAAGTGTTTACAAGTCTTGTAGATTGAAGATTAACACATACCAATGTTAATGTTGAACAAAGAATCCTGATCTCTGAAAGTCAAACAGAGTTCTGATTTTCTGCTGAGACCACAACAAGGAAGGTCTGCAGCAAAGTCAAAATAAAGGCATATCTTGAACATAGTAGGGATGTGGTACCGAACCACTACAAGAAAGCAGTTGCAGAAGCAAAGGCAATTACATGAATTCCACCGATGTTGGGGGGTATCTTACTGTATATATGTACTTGGATAAAAATACCTCATGGATTGTCATAGTTAGGGTTACTATTTTTATGATGAAATGCCAAGAGCAAAAACAATTTGGGGAGGAGCAGGTTTATTTGGCTTATATATCCTTAACCATAGCCTGTCAAGGGAAGGCAAAGCAGGAACTCAAACTAGGCCGGCACCTGGAAGCAGGAACTAACGCTGAGGCTATTATGGTGAGCTGCTTACTGGCTTTTAAAGCTTGCTTTCTTATAGAACTCAGGACCATCAGCCCATGGGTATCCTTGCCCACAGTGTGATGGGCCTTGTCCCATCAAAAACTAATTAAGAAATGTCCTGTAAGTTTGATGTATACAGTCTGATCTTACGGAAGCATTTTTCTCAATTGAAGTTCCCTTCTCTCAGATGACTTTAGCTTGAATCAAACTGAAACAAACTAGCCAGGACAATTGATAACATGCTAATAGATTATCAAAGCCTTGAGAAAATCATAAGCTTTTACTTGTGAAGCACCATCTTGCCTTAATGTTAATTACTACTAATCAGTGGTGCTTGCTGAAGGTTGGGTGTCTGTGGCAAGAGTTTAAGATAAAAGAACAGTGAATATTGCTAAGTAGACTAACTCCCTTTTCCATGAAAGACTTTTCTTCTGCACACCATAGTGTTTGGTAGTATTTTACTTTTTTCACAGTAGAATTTTCAAAATTGGAGCCAATGTCATCACGCATTAATACAAGTTGGGTAACAAAGGTTGTAATATTATAAATCTATTATAAATATTTTTCTTGCATCAATAACATTAATAGCACCTTTATTGGTAGTAGATTTTTACCTAAAACTAAACAAACAAACAAATGAGCAGTATATTTCTCCACCAACAGACAGCATCATGAATTCAGGTTTTACCATGCGATTTCTACAATCGAGTCATATCCCCTTACTTCATTTCTAACTATGGTTTTTATGTCATTTCTGCCATATTTGCCGTTAATTTATCCATTGAAATCTTGAATAGTCAAAATCATTTGGGATCAACTTTTTCTAAACTTTTGTTAATTTTCATGTTTGACTTTGTCCCAGTAATCAATAATATTCTTAGTAGCATTTATAAGAGTGAATCCTTCAAGTTTTCAATTTCTTGTGTCCACATCTGTCAGAGGAATCACTATGTGTGGAAGCTAGCCTTATCAAAAGTGTTTATTAAATAATATGACTTGAAAATTAAAATTATGCCTTGGTCCATGGGCTGAATAATGATGGTTATCATCAGCAGACATGAAAAAGCATTGAACACAATTACTATTGTCAACATCTTGGGTGGCCAGGTATATTGTGAATGTATAGTAATATTTATATAAGGATCATTTGCTTATCAGTTGGCTTAAAGTCAGTGAATAATGTTATAACATAGATATGTAGTTACCAAAGTATTATTATTTCATTTAGGGCATACTTGGATGCCTAGGAGTATTCAGAATGGTAAATTGGCATTGATTTCCACTTAAAGACATCTATCTACACTGGCCCTTGACAAGAGACTTAGCTTTTCTTTTGAAGCCAAGCATCAGTCTTTATTCTCTGGCCATTAATGTTGTGGGTAATTTCTTAATGTAATAATAAGTTACTCATGTGCCCTGAAAAATCTATTATCTAGTGGAGCCATCTTCCTCCATTAATTTGAATAGGTCTTCTGAATAATTTACTGCAAAGTCTGCATGACCAGTTGCTGGTATAATCATGAGCTTTTATGTGTTGAAATGGCTTTCTTTCTTAAACCCTATAAAATAACCCTAGCTAGATTAGAATTTTTCTTCTATAGTTTCTATACAGTTCTTCCAGGCCTCATAGAAGTAAAAAGAGCAGAATCTCTTCTAAATTAAGGTTAAGATTAAGGGAATGTTGTGGCTAGTTTGCCTATCCATACCACTACAGCTTTCTCTACTTGAGTATGAAGGTTGCTTTTATTCCTAATGTTCACCTTCATAGGAATTTTAATTTCCCTTAAGAGTTTCTCCTTGCAGTAGTGATTTAATGTGAAAGCTATGTGACTCTTTCTCTTAGTGGAACACTTATGAGTCATTGTAACATATTGCTATAGAGCTGCTCTGCCACAGCATGCACAATTTCCATGTTCACTGTGCGTAGTACAGAAGTAATTACAGCAATAACGTAAAGCTTCCTAATCACAGAGCACCACAGTGGGTGTCATGATTAGAAAAGCTTCAAATAGTGAAGCAAGTATTTTAAAATGTTTTATGGATACAAACCAAATTTACAGTATAAGAAAAAAAAGAGCAGGGCTGGAAGACTTACTTGAGATGAGAGTACCACAAACTTTCAGGTTATAAATGTACAGTATCTACAAAGCTGAATAAATTAAAGAAAATGAGAAAGAAATGCCCATACTTCATGATAAACATAATTAAAAGTGTAGATCAATGTAAAGAAGGTAGAGAGTCAGTGTTTCTGGTGGCAGGCACTGGTGATTGACAGGTTCCAGAGAGGAGGCAAGGAGTAGGTGAAGGAAGAAGAGATGGTGAGAATCTTACAACCTGGTTGACTGGCAGTCAGAATGCTTCTTTATTTATATAGAATTCAGTAAGCATGGATAGATTCATGTTGTTACCAAATGCAGATCATTTTTTTTCTGGACATGTGTCTAACTTTTTTCTTGAACATCTGGGATTATAAATTTAGTCATCATTGATGAATTGTGACAGAACAGAGTTATCTTATACAACCATTTCCCCTTAAGTTTAGTCATCATTGATAAACAGCATTATATTTTATAATCATTTTTACTCACTAACCTCATAACCCAATTTTTCAGAGCCTAGAGTTATATGATAGCTTGTTCTCAGGCTGACAGTTCTTGTGGCTTAGACAGAAAGAAAATCTCCAAGGTAGCCAGGGAAGATTGCCATGCCCCACGCAGTGTATTATTAACTCTTAATGGTTAGAGTGCTCAAGTAGAGTCCTCAGGCCAATTGCTGCAGTAGTTATTTAGCTTAGGTATAATATAATGTTTTACATTGTATATTGTTCTATAGTTTGTTTAAATGTGTAATCCTGGCATTCTTTTGCTTCTTGGCCATATTACAGCACAGTGGTTCTCTATGAGCGAAATTTTCCAAGAAAGGAAGGACCTGACACCTCACTCTTTTTCTTTTCTTTTTTCTTTTTTGTCTTTCTATACTGTTCTTTGTCCACCAATATAAATCTCTATGTAGGGCCGAGGTAATTTCAGCTAATCTAACTTTGTTGCTGTATATGCCATGTAATCGCCTGAGTATATAGTGGGAAAAAGTTTGCAATCTGATCTGTGACCAACTTCTCTAGCCCACCAGACAGTGCTGACCTTTTAAAGTTTACTTTGTATTGATTATCTTGTTCTTGAGTAAGTGTAGGGGAAGATGTTTTTAAGACTATCTCAGAGCCTCATAAAGAGGTCTCTGCTTTCTTTGTGTATGTCACAACTTCCAAGGCATAAGACTTCCAAGTAGATAAAGATAACTCCCTAAAAGCAGGAGGAGTATGCTCCGGATTTTCCCGGGGAAGCTTAGAAGCAGTTCTTCCAGGAGAAGACATCCATGATCCTTAAGAAATTTCTATCAGTCCATATGATAGTCCAATATACCCAAGTTGTATAAATATTAAAAGTCCTCCTACCATGCATCACGTGGAGATCAAAAACAAAAGTTGCATGACAGCTATAATGTGACTCAGCTTTGTGGGATCTTTGCCAAGCAGCTGTGCTGGCTTCAGAACTTTTGCTGTTCCCATCAGATATGGCTGTGCCATGGTGTCCCATTTATAACAATGCCATCAACCGTACAAATAGAAGGAAAAGTTTAAATAATTGAAATCAAAGAGGCTAATGTGGGTTAAGAGGTCTTCATATTTCTTGTAACTGTTGTCAGAATATTCTCATATCTAATAGAGGTTCCAAAAGAGAATTAGGAAACGAGAATACCATCTACCTGGAACTAATAATCATAATCAATAATAAAGGCTTGCTCAGTCATCCAAAAGCAAAATTGAGAGTTTCTTCTGGCCCAATGGTAGTGGTACTTGCTTTTAATCCCAGATCTTGAGAGGAAGAGGCAGGTGGATCTCCAAGTTTGAGTCCAACCTGGTCAACAAAGTGAATGCCAGGACAGTCAGGACTACTCTGAGAAATTCTGTCTCAAAAAACCAGCTAACAAACCAAGCAAAAAGAGTTTCTTCTGTTTGATAGAAAGTGTCTTTGACCATCATAGATAATTTAAAATTTTACCTTTTGGTCTTTGGCTACTTTCTATAATGGTTTGTAGTTAAAGGAGTCAATCTCTAGGAAGACAGTCATTTGTAGCATCAGACTTCTTGGCACACACAATCAGGCTGGGGTGGGCAGAAATTGCTGAAAATAGATTAGAAAATATCAGGGTATGAAGCAAGAACTAAGGGAGTTCCAGAGAACTGAACCAGAGGAGTCAGTGAGGCTACAAAGCTGAGGAGACAGAATTAGATCTTGTGTATCAGAAAGGCTTTGTAGGGATGGGTACAGAGAAGACGTGTGACTAGAGAATCTCTCACAAATGTTCTCCTAGAGATGCTTCCAGTTGCTCGTGAGTCCATATAGAGTAGAGGCAGGGATCTGCTACTCCATCTTCCTTGTCCTTTCTTGCTCCTAATTCTAATTTAGCCTTTGGATACAAGTATAAGAAACAGGTGAAAATGAAGGAGTGACAGAGAAAATTAAGTGCTAGCAACTTATCAGTTACTGGTTAAATTCATCTTTTGACTCTGAGAATCAAGTGAGAATTTTTTTTATCTAATTTATCTAAATAAAATTAAGGGATTATATTTAGACATTTTCCCATTGTAAGTGCCAAGGTCAGGAAGTTTGAGATTCAAGGTCTCAGGTTGTTTTATCCCAGTATTCCAGGGAAAGCTCAGGGAAATGAAATAGTTTATTAACAGTAACTCAGTTGTGATTGAGCCTTGACGTGAGCAAAGGTCTTTGGATTGCTAGTTTTTGCTCTTTACCCTCCACCGCACTGCACAGGCAGTTATAGGTATGAACCCTCCGCACTCCCTTAGTCAGGAGGCAGATGCCACGGACAATCGAGTCTGCATTTTCAGATTCCACTTCAGGAAATGCTGAAGCAGTCACAATTTATCACTTCCCTGTTCCCTAATAATATTTAACTTTTATTTGAAAATATCTAGGAGATAAAAAAGCATGCTAGTTGGCGAACCAACTCCCTCTACCCCCAGTTGTTAAGTTCAGAACACATCTGAAGTCCTTCTCTGGCATGTGTTGCAGGAGTGTAGCAGCAGCCGGCTTGTGATCAGTTACCTTTGTATTTCTCATTTTCCCTCTGGTACCAGTGCCACCACTGATTATTTTTTACAGTCAACTTTTGAGAACTTTGAGGATAATTTGGTATCTGAAAATTTACACGTGTCGATGAGCCTTAAACCCCTCAGAGAATCACATTCTTCCCTCTCAAAAGAGCATCTGCTGTTGGAAACATCTCCCTGAGACCTACTTGCAAGAGATTATCGTCTTCTGCTTCCAAGCATGGAGGTGAAGAACTTTGAAGCTTGGGATTATGTTGTGTTTGCAGGCCTCTTCGTCATTTCCTCTGGAATTGGTGTGTTTTTTGCCATAAAGGAGAGAAAAAAAGCAACGTCTCGGGAATTCTTGGTTGGAGGGAGGCAAATGAGCTTTGGCCCAGTAGCTTTGTCTCTGACAGCCAGCTTCATGTCAGCTGTCACTGTCCTGGGGACTCCTGCTGAAGTCTACCGCTTTGGGGCATCCTTCCTCCTTTTCATCATTTCATACGCATTTGTGGTCCTCTTCACATCTGAACTCTTTCTTCCTGTGTTCTACAGATCTGGCATCACAAGCACCTATGAGGTAAGAGACCATTTCGTCCCCCTCCAGTGCCTTTGGAGATGCCACTTCCACTCGAAGGGTCTTCCTTTTCCTTAACTTTTTGTTGTTTCATTAATGCATATCATTTTGACATCAATAATGGGATATTTTCAAGGCAACTTCACATTGCTAAAAAAAAATAGTATGTACTATGGGTGGGGGTACTGTGTTTTGACACTGTGTAGAAGGCAGCTAATAATGTTACTCCCACTGGTTATTTCCATGATTTAATGAGGACAAATATATAAAATAGGTTCTGGAAAAGTGAGAAATATTTACATTTATAATACTTATAAATTAAGTATAATTTATAATATTATAAATTAAATATAAATTAAAATAAATATTTATAATATTTAGTTAGTGAGAGATAATGAAGAGACATTATCATTAGCTTGATTGTTCTGAAAGGCAAATAAAACAATGCTATTAGCATTATAATTTGTCAGCTGAGAAAACTGAGGTCTAGATGGGTAAGTTAGGTATTTTTTAATACTAGACAAAAGTCTACCGAGAAGCAAATTTGTATATATTCTTTTTTATGGGCTTCTATCAAATAATAGATCTCTAATGGTAATTATTACTGCACTTCAGTTTTAAGAATCAATTAGAAATATTTTGGAAAAGTGAGAAATATTTTTGTAGGAAGGACTTCCTTAATGATAAAAATATGCAAATAATTGTAATGAGTAGGAAATAAGACCATGGAATTTTGGTTTTGAAGCAATGTTCAGGAAAATCAACATATTCAAAACTGAATTTTCATGCCCAATATTTAAGGTTAATAAAAAGGCAGTTTTGGGTGAAAAAACAGCAACCACAACATAGAATTTCATAGTTAATGAAAACTCTGAAAGTTACAACAGAAGACTTATAAAAAACTTATTTAACCAATCAGTGAGATAAATTATTGTGAAAAGTTTCTTTAGCTTTCCAAAGCCATTTAGGCAAATGAATACTTTAAAGAAGATCTTAACACATACAGAGTCCATCATATCCCAAATGTTCAACATTAATTATCCTGATGCTGAGAAATTAATCATAGTTGGACAATTCAACAGGTACAGTATGAGACACAAATTCAAGATATACTAGCTAAATTTATGATTAGCTCTAAAACTGTGCAAACATGCCATTAGACACTAATGTATGTTTGACAATGCATTTTCCCATCCATACGTGAAGATCTGACTAAAGAATGTGTAGCTGGGATTTTCTAGTTTTGTTCTAGAAATATTTTTGACATTCTCAACTCTTATGTCCATGTTTCTTCTTGGAATATGTGCTATGATTAGCCATTCATTCCAGAAATACTCATAAAGCATTTACTCATCTTGTGTACATCTTCAGGTTTTGAGGACATGAGCTAAACAAATTGCCTGCCCTCGTGGGGTCAATTTCATGCAAAGGGGACAAACAATAAATTCATAAAATATAACACAGATCATATGTAGAGTATTTAGTGTGAGCTAAGTACTATTGGAAGTATTTTATTTGTATCAACACATCCAGTCTTTGTTGGCACAAAAATCACAGCACTCACCTCAGGGAATAAGAGATAACTTGTTTTGGAGCCAAATTTGAGTATATACGGCCATGGAAACACAGAGTTAGATTACCAAGGGTTCTGTGTTTACTTTAAAACGATTGAACAGTGTGCTCACATGGAGCAACCTTTCTTCTCCAATCCTTGTAACTTGTAACTAATTTTGGTCAAGTGATGAGATGAGATATTACAAAGACAAACAAACTGCAAACACATAACTGAAGATATTTAAGACTCCTTTCAAATTTCCATGTTAAATTTAGATACAAACCTGTTTTAAAAGTACTACTGTTAGTCTAAGATACTTAAAAACCTTGGTAAAAGAGAACATGAAGATTATTTAAGTATCCATGAGGTTATTTTGGGATTGGCCAGTGCTTCACAAGAATTGGCGGTATGGCCTGAAGGTAACACCAAGAACTCTAATGTAAGCCTACTTGACTTTGAGTGCTAATTCTGCCACATGCTTGCTTCATGACAGGAAAACTTCTTAAGTACTTCATATTGTATTGTAATAACTCTGGTCTTGAAGGATTTCTATAGTGGATGAGATTTTATGTGGAATTATTTTTTAAAGATCTGGACTGGAATGGTATGCTAACATTCTTAATTTTTTCATTGTCCCCTATTTACAACACTGTGGTATTTGGGATATCTTTGTTTGTATCCCATTATACAATAAAATATATTACTTTAAGGATCTTTTCAGTTATGAAAGACTAAAATAAGTGGACAATATATTCCATTCCTTGAACATCAGTCTGCTTTGTCATTTGCTTTAACTGAAAGGAAAAGTGTTGGCTCAGGACACCCAGGACCAAGTTCTGAGCACAAAGATTTATTTGCCTTAGAAGAACAGAGGGCAAGGAGTAAGAGACAAACACAGGATATAGAAGAAGATGGAGAAGGAAAAGGGAGCCAGGGAAAGGGCAGAGGGGTATTTGTCCCAGAGGACAAAGGACTGCCTCTGGAAAGACAGACAGAGATGACACATAGGAAAATGGTAGTTTATAAAGGTACAAGGGGAAACTCCATGTTGGCATGAGGTGTTTAATTTTAATTGGGTAATCCAAAGGGAGCTTTGCTGTAGGAAGTCCTACAGCCAGTAGTTACCCGCTGTGGGATTCTGTTTCTTATCTCTGTTCCAGCAGAGGATTCTGATCTGTGAGTCTATCCCTAAATAAATAACCATCTATTTCTCAATTCTGAGCTAGTGTGGGATTTCTTTTAAGCGTCCTTCTTCAGAGCCTTTCATTGGTTAACTTCAACACTTTGTTAGCTGGGCCTTGGTAGTTAGACTCAGAAGGAGGAAGTGGTTAAATAAGGGAATGGACCGTGGGGACTAACTTAAGAAATGTAGTCTAAAAGTTGTTTTTATCAAGGCAAAGGGAATTCAGGAGAAGAAGAAGGCCTGCCAGAATCATGCCCACCACTCTTAAACTGGCCATAATCCTTCAGTGATGATTAAAAATTTCAAACAATGAGTAAGTTTGGATTATAGATCTCATGAAATTTACATCTTCTGTGTTTTGCCCCTGGGAATACTGCCATGATATTGCTATGCAACCAAGGAAGCTGGAATGCTGGTCCAGCTCTGTAACATGCATGGACTCAAAAAGAACAGGAGTAAGCTAACTGACTGCCCACGTCCAAATATGTATGTCGGCTAGGCCATCTGATACCTCAAGCCACTGATCTTGCACTTGACTAGAGCTACATGGGAACCTGGAGAAAGAAGGGAGGAGTAGCCATTATCCTCAGAGTGGTGAAGAATAACTCAAGGTTATTCTTTAGTTTTGAACCCATCAGTTTTGGGTTGGGTATTCTAGTTTGATCTCAGTTGCGGTGATACAACACTGTCCAAAAGCAACTTGGGAAGGAAAGTGTTCATTTCATCTTGCATCACAATTCACCATAGAAGGAAGCTAAGGCAGGAACTCCAGGCAGGAACCTGAGGTAGGAACAGAAGCAGAGACCATGAAGACATTCTAGTTACAAGACTTTTGAAGCCTGTTTTCTTATTCAACTCAGGACCACCTTTCCAAGGGTAGCACTGTCTCTAGGGGTCTAGTTCCTCCCTCATCAATCATTAGTCAACAAAATGCTCCATAGACTGGATGGGGTCTATTTTTCAATATGGTACAATATGTAATATATATATGTGTGTGTGTGTGTGTGTGTGTGTGTGTGTGTGTGTGTGTGTGTATTTTAATAGCCAGTGAGTTGGATGTTTGATACACAGTGGGATTTCAAGATGACTGTGAACTTTATTACTATTACATCCCATGTGAAAGCATAGAAATTATTTTTGCCCATATGTTATAAATTAGAATTAGCTCAATTTCAACAGCATACATTTTCTTTATCTCCAGTTTTCTTTTTCTGTGCTAATAAGCCCAGCCTATTATTTACTCTTAAATTTTTAAAGTACGTTCCATATTCTATCATTATTGCCAGTTTCTTTTATTGGATGACCCTTAAACTGCTTACTCCTAAGTTTTCATAAAAAAAAAGTTCAGAGGTTATAATGTCTTGAACAGTGATCTCTGGACACTTATGGTAGTTTTTCCTTTGTATTAGAGTCTGTGGAATTATTTTGATAGTAGTATATTTAAATATTATGGAATATTACTTTAGCAAAAGTAATATAAATTAATTACCTTAAAATGGATATTTAATATCTAATAAAATCTTATAAGAATTTCCATTCAATCTATGGCGGAATTAGTTTTTAATCTTTGTAGATAGGTCATTATGCTACTTGAATGAGGAATGACATGTTTTATGTGGTTTATGGTTTAGGGACATATTTTAGCTGAATGCCGAGAATGATTTTAGGGTTTTGACTTCTGAAGTAATTGGAGTAACTAGGAGTTTATCACCAAAATATAGAGAAAAGATATTTTTAAAACAGTATCTAAAGAGATCAAAAGTGGTATAAGTATCAGGTTCCTTTCATGAATTGGATGTGGGTCATGAGAGCTGAAAAGGAGGCAATATTATATTGATATATATCTTTCCTTGCTCAGTCTTGATGCAGGAAGTCAATGGGTGGCTTGGTCCTTCCTCAACTGAATGTGTTAGGCATTGTTGACTCCCCATGGGAGGCCTTATCCTTTCTGAGGAGTAGATGGGGTGAGTTGGAGGGGGGATGGGGAACTGTAGTTGGTATGTAAAATGAATTTAAAAAGTTTATATATCCAACAAAGACAACCAATAGGTGAGTGAAAAATATATTGAAAAGGAGAGAAAATATAATCAGCTGTAGAATTATATGGCATCATGCATGAGAAAATAGTCTTAGTCCATAGAAGGAGACGCAAGACTCCAGAGTGATGGAGTGAGAAGCAAAGGCCTGCCAACAGACAACAAGTTCAGAGAAGCTCAAAGTGGATTTATTGTTAGGCATCTCTGTGGGAATGTGGCACTGTAACAATGATTGGTCCTGGGGAAACTCATTGTGAATTTTTTATCTTCAGAAATGAAAGGTTATAAATTTCTACTATTTTAAGCCACTCATACCCACACATAACCAGACAGACTGATAGCTTTAAAAATATTCAGTGTGTCTGAGCTACAGAGCTCAGAAGACAGCATATGCATAAGAATAAGGAGTAATCTTCCTGAGAGATAACTAACAGAGTTGAAAACAAGTTTCAAACCTAATTTGAGCAGAATGTCTCTTTCATTTTTAATTAATATAGGAAAGTAGAAAAAAACTAAAGAGCTATTGGCTGCCACCTTTACAAATATCGTGTCATGATGATAATTCTTGTGGTTCATCAGTGTTGCAGCTGAGTAGAAACTGTCCCCTTATTGGATGCCAAGTATAAAATGATCAGCTTTGAAAACATATGCACAAACAACAACAACAACAAAAGGTACAACAGGTTACTTATAGATATTTGTACATAAGAGACATATGCATAAGCATGCACATATGTTTATAACAATAACAGTCAAAGAAAAAGAGGATATCAACTTGATGGGACATAAAAAGGATTTGAAGAAGGGTAGCTGGAAGGGACTAGAGGGTAAAAATGGAAGAAGAAAGTAATACAATTAAAATATTAAAGATGTAAAAAACAATAATTACCAGTTTAGCAATGAATATAATTTAATATGGAGAATAAATAATAAGAAGGTACAGGTATAACATGAGATAGATGGGTGTGGCCAGGCAACAGTGCAAACCAAACTGGAGAGGTACACATTGTTTTGGCATCAATAAAGAATCACTGGATATTTTAAGAGTGGTATGATCAGAACTCTCTTAAGAGATACAATGTGTGTTGGGGGGGGGGGGCAAGAGCTAATAGAACACTCCAAGCCTTAGTTTTACAGTGACCAATGAGAGTGTTACAGAATTATTCCAAAAAAAAAAAAAAAAAAAGAAACAAAGAATTAAGCTAAATTGTCGGCAGAAGGGATACAAAGGATAAATTTCCATGAAGGGGAAGGGTATCAAACAGGAAGACCCCTGAATAAAAAATGATACAACCTAAATTTTGATACAAGCATCCCAATTGCCTTCCATGACTATTGTGAGAACTGTATTTTAATATATGTTTGACTTTCAGCAATCCATGCTTTTTCCCTTCCTGCTACTTCCAAGGATATATACAATAAAATGGCACCATAAACCCATAGAGATACCAAGAAAATAAAAAAAGAGTGTTTGCTGCTTGTGCTTTGAATAAGAATGGCTCCCAAAGGCTTATATGTCTGAATGCCTAGTTATCAGAGACTGCAACTACTTGAGAAGAATTAAAAGATATGATTTTGGTAGAGAAACTGTAACTGGGAGTGGGTTTTGAGGTTTCAAAAACTCAAGCCAGGCTTAGTGGCTCTCTCCTCCTGCTGCCTGAGGATCAGGATCTAGAACTCTTAGCTACTTCCTCTCCAGCAACATGTTTGCCTGCACACCACCATGCTCCTCACCATGATGATAATGGACTAAACCTCTGAAACTGTTAGCGAGCCCCAATTAATTATTTCCTATGGTCACAGTGTCTCTTTACAGCATGGAAAACTAAGAGACATCTCTTGCTTAAAACTGCTTGCCTTTGTCTGTTTTTCAGTATTTACAGTTACGATTCAACAAGACAGTTCGCTATGCAGCAACGGTCATCTACATTGTACAGACGGTAAGAAGGGCTGTTTGACAGGTTTGGGAACTGAGGGTGACAAGAAATAGCTTCAGTTATGTTTATTGGGGGGGGTGCTCTCAACTAAAGGACAGCTTTGATACTAAGAGTTACTCTCATCTTCTAAAGATAGCACTTTTAAGATGTGTATTTATCTTTAGACGAATCTACTCAGCATAGAGTCCTCTTTCGGGGCTAACAACTAACAAACTGTTAATGGGGCATGGTAACCCAGGTTTTTAATCGCAGCATGGTGAGGCAGATGCAGGTGGATTTCCCTGAGTTCATGGACACTCTGGTTTACATAGTGATGTTAACCAGAGCTTTGAGAGAGACCTTGTCTCAAAAGTAAACACACACACAAAACATACATATATACACATATACATACAAACTGTGTATGAGAGACCTTGTCTCAAAAGAAAACACACATACAAAACATACATATATACACATATACATACAAATTGTGTATATATCATAAATGTATATATATATATATTTAAAAACAAATTGTGTCAGAAACCACAGAGAAAAAATTTCTTCAAATTTATTTCATCCTTTCTACTTTTTAAAGATTTAATTATGAAATGTCCTGGTAAGTTATTTTGTTACTATTCTGTTTGGAGACAAAATCTCCCAATATAACCAGGCTGCAAATTCTCCTGCCTCTGTATCTCAAGTCCTAGGATCAGTTATGTGTGACTATACCTGGCTTAGGTTTCTAAACTGATAAACTGAGTCACACCAAAAAGCCTAATTGCTCTACAATAGTTATTTTCATTAGTATACATACTTCCTTCTTTTGGAATCTATCCCCACATGGGCTTTAGGATTCTTTAAGTTGCCCAAGCTTATCTGTACACACGGACACTGCTTTCTGCTAACCTCCAAGTACTCTCTGTTACAAGATAACTTCCTGCCCTCCTGAAACTCTGCCTGAAGGGTTTATCTAAAATAGAGGCAAATAATATTTCCTTTGCAGCTGTTAGCAATATTTAATGAAATAGTGAGTGCATCAGAGTACACACTATAAGTCTCCTATCCTAATCAGTTTTTTTTTTAGATTTTAATTTAAATACATTTCTCCCTTCCTTTCCTTCCCTCCAAACAATTCCATATAACCCACACTTCAAATTCATGGCCCCCCTTTTCACTAATTGTTATGGCATGCATATATACACATGTATATACACATGTATTCGTAAATATAACCCTTCCAGTCCATACAATGTTCCTTGTATATGTGTTTTCAGGGTTGACCATTTGACACTGAAGAAGCAATTAGTGAAAAAGCAATACTTCTTTAATAGCCCACATTTGCATTTTAAAGTCATGGCATTCACATGGGATGCATAGTCACATAGTTTAGATAATGAAATTCAGTTTAAAATAAAATTGAAGTTGGCTAATTTCCACCAGTGAAACAACTGCAATTATGTGAATTAGATCAAGTTCTGATAATGAAGGCTGTCTTCGATATCAATTTTCCGTAAATAGTTCCTTCTCAGAAACTTTCCCATCTCTATTTTAAGCTCAGGTTTTCTATTTGTTTTTATTTTTGTAGCAAATTGCTTAAATGAACTTCATTCTTTAGTAAAGCTTCTCATGAGGCCAGCAGAGAGCACATCGTTTATGTGCATGAAGGGAGCCAGGAGAGGGAGTTTTGAATCTGTTTTCTAAATTGCTTTCAAGCTTTAAACTAAAAATTATTTTAATTTCCTGTTTTATGTGTTTGTATGTGCCCCGTGCATATCTGTATATGTGCACATTTTCATATATACAAGTGCACAGGTGTGTGTGTGTATGTGTGTGTGTGTGTGAGTTGGACCAAAACTGATGTTAGGTATCTTCCTGGATTGCTTTTTTATATTACTATTGAAGGCAGTGTCTATTAATCGATCCCAGACTCACCAATAGAGCCAGCTTCTCCAGCCAATTTGTTCCAAGGATCCCTCTACCTTCTGCAGCTGGAATTACAAGGAAGCTGCCAAGCCTAGAAGTATTTGTGTGGATTTTGCAGACCCAAACCTGAGATAGTCATCCCCTCAGCCCATCATGGAGTTGCTGTTTATCTTTTAGAAAATGCCAAATATAAATATAGCACATTAAAATTAAAAGGAACCTTTAAGATCTAACCATGTTTCTTAATCTTGTAGGTGAATTCCCTCTACAAATAGAGAGTAAGCCACCTTAAAATAGGAGTGTGTGAGAATGAAATGTTTAGTGAACAAGCTGAAGGAAGTAAGTTATTCAGACCAAGATCAATAAAGAACTTTCTAGGAAGGGTTATGTCTCATGGCACTTTCTCTCTCTTCCGGTGTCTACACCAGATTCTCTACACTGGAGTTGTGGTGTATGCTCCTGCTCTGGCTCTCAATCAAGGTGAGTTACTGACATATGTCACCTCAAGATTTATGAATTCTTAGCTTTGAAGAAATACATATATTTGATACCTTATGGGAGAGATATCCTGTAGTTATGGGCTCGGAATGATTGTAACAGTCACATGTGTGAAGCTCTAAAAATCTCCTGAAAACTGAAAATAATAGAAACTATTACTTACTGCATTTTGCTTTACAAAATTGCTTGATTGTAAACAGACAGTTCAATTTTATGTTGTTTGTTTGGGTGTTTTAGTTTTATTTTCCAATCTTTGAAATGACGGCAGATTTGGTATTGTACATTCATAAGTATTAAATACTAGGTAAGGTCATCGGTGTTGAAGAACACTTCATAAAATAGAAAACCGGACTATAAGAGTAAAAGGTGTTTATAATTACATTGAGATGTATAGTTGATCCTTTCAAGATTATAGAATCCTAAAAATAAAAATAAAGAAAAATAACAACTAAAAAAATAACAAACACAGAATTTTGTTTTCTCAGTGACATCTCCTATATTGAAAGAACTTGTTAATCAAATTAATTAAGCTGTGTATTTACATTGGGAAGTACTATTTCCTCAAAAACTTAGCTTCAAGACTATTTTCTGTATTGCCTAGAAGTATATCTAGTATACATTTAATCATAAAAATTAGCAGCAAGCTTGAAATTCATGCTTTTCCTCCATGCAATGTTATGAATATTGCTTTATAAATAAATGACAGAATAAAAACTTTGAAATCAGTATAGGTGGCTTCTGACTTCTCAGTAGACATGGTCAAGAAGCACCAACAAAGCTGAATGAAGAATTGAATATAAAGAATCAGAGGAGGTCAAGTTTGTTGTTTTACTTTTCACAGAGACAGTTGCTTTAATGTTTTTTCTTCTTTTGTAGTAACTGGGTTTCATCTCTGGGGCTCCGTGTTTGCAACAGGAATTGTTTGCACATTCTACTGCAGTTTGGTATGTACAGGGCCATAAACAATATTATGAACTGTTTCATACATAATATGGTATAAGGGTAAATCTCCAAAAAGAGGGCATCTAATTATGGATGAACTATCTACTCCAGAACTAAATGAAAATATGTTGTTTCATTTGACATAATTTCTTGAGGAAGACACTATTACTTTCTTTAAAAATCTTTGAAGTTCCATTTATAAAGAGTATTTGGGTTCTGAGATTATTCAGAAGAATGAAGCTTTATTATCTTGGGGTCCCTGTGCTAGCAGTTGAGTGGGTGACTATTTCACTAGGTTGGGTCATTGTAGAGATCTTAACTGATTCCAGTTTTGTAAATCACTTTGATTCATGTAATGTAAAAAAGTGTGAAGCCTGTCTAGGGAAGGAATCCAATTTCAGACTATAAAATAACCCAATGAATATCCTAAATAATAAAGCTTTATTCAGAGGAATAAATCATCAAGAATACCATGTCTAAAGTGAAAAATATCTCCTTGATCAGAGGATAAATGACGCTTTGTAACTTCCAAACATTTATATTTCTCTGGATATTCTAAGAAAAATGACAAAATACATGTACATGAATGATCAAGAACAGTTGTCATAAATAAATCGAAGGAATTTATGGCTATTTTGTTCCTTACTTATATAAAACAACATTTATTATTTTGATTGTATGAACTCTCAATTTTCAAGCAGGCTATTTAGTATTGATAGAATATTTATATAGTTCTGACAATTAATTTAGATCTGTATATAATTAATGTGTACTAACTTTCTACCCAACTCATACAATTGAAATCTTTTATTCTTCTGTGTAGTGTGAACTGCGAGCAGGCCGGCCTGCTTTTCAACCTGCCTGGATCTCACACGGCTAGCTTTTCACCCAAAATAACAACATACAAATTGTATTCTTTTAAACACTGCTTAGCCCATTAGCTTCAGCCTCTTACTGCCTAACTCTCACATTTTGATTAACCCATATTTAGTAATGTGTGTAGCACCATGAAGGGAGGTTTATCGGAAAGATTCTAGCCTACGTCCATCTTGGGTCAGAGCTTCATTGCATCTGCCTGAGGCATCTGCCTCACTCCCAGCATCCTGTTCTGTCTACTCCACCCACCTATGTTCTAACCTATCAGACCAAGCAGTTTTCTTTATTAGTTAACCAATGAAATCATCAGATAGATAGAAGACACACCTACATCACTTCTGAATCATCATATAATTTTCTGATTATACTTTACTAATTATTAGAAGGTAGGTATATTGTCTACCTGGTTATACTTTTCTCATTTTTAGCAGGTAGCTATCTGCCACAGCAAAGAATAATAAACAAATTGACATATAACTGACTTTCCATGTATTTGACATTATGCTAATATCACAGATTCTTTGTGACATATACCATGATAATATACAATTCAAAATGCTTTTATCTCTCTTTTACATATTTCAGATACTATTTATCAATGCTGAAACATTGATCCTTATTTATCTCTGTTTTTGTTGTCACAATTATAATTCTCAAACACTTTCTTATGTGTTGTGAGGAGGCAAGCAGGCCTGCTTTTCATCCTGCCCAGATCCCAAACAGCTAGCTTTACACCCGAAATAATTACACGGAAACTGTATTCATTTAAACACTGCCTGGCCCATTAGTTTCAGCCTCTTATTAGCTAATTCTCATATCTTGCTTTAACCCATGTTTAGTAATGTGTATAGCACCACAAGGTGGTGGCTTACTGGGAAAGATTCAGCATGTATGAACTGGCGACTGGCTCCATGGCGTCTGTCTCAGAGAGGAGAGGCATGGCGTCAGAGTAACTTCCCTTCTTCCCAGCATTCTGTTCTGTCTACTCCACCTATCTAAATCCTGCCATATCAAAAAAGCCAAGGCAGTTTCTTTATTAACCGATGAGAGTCCTCCATCACTCATGCTTTGCCTGAAAAGAGGCACTTCCTCTGTCTACCCTGATCATGTTTGACCATGTTGTTGATCTAATAGAAAGAAAACTATATTTTATGCATAATTTTTAGATTTGTGGCTGAGATTTCACAGAGTATCATAGCTCCCCAAAGCATCTCCCACCACTTCCACCCACCTTTAAACAACAAAACTGTATAATACAGAGATAATTTAAATGTGTGATCATCAGGACTATTTGAAAATTGTAGACACTGTTTGAACAAGATGGATCATACTATCTATACGGCAAGCTCATAATTGTGTTCTTATTGTATTAGTGAGCTTTTGAATCTTATGGATATCAATTGATTTTGAGACTTTCTCAGAAAGTTTGGGTCTTTGAATGGATCTGATGTGACTCAAGTTTAGTAAATCACTTTGTTTCATGCATTGTAAAAAAAAGTACAAAATATTCCTGGAGAATGAATTTTGTTTAGGTTTACAAAATAACACAATTGAAATTCTAGAGTAATAAATCATTTGAAACAGAATGTAACAAGGTACCATGAGTGAGAAACAGTAAAACTTCAAACAATATTTAGCCTCTCAGGAATACCAAATACCGAATTGCAAGATATTGAATAAAGTGGTATGCATAAGCTAGTTCAATAATGTATATCACAAATGGACATGTTACAACTATTCTAATAAATGGAATATATTTAATGACCATCTTTTTGTAAGATACAGTTGAGGAAATAACAGCATGTTTCAAAAAGATGATGAAATTAAAAGAGAGAGAGAAAGAGAGAGAGAAATGAAAGATAATGATGACAAAATGAGATTCAATTTATGTTTATTTGGAGACTAGGGGGAGACGTGGTATATTTACCCAAAATGGAGAAAAAACAATATTTATAAACAGTATGTTTTGAAGTACTTTAGAACTGATAGGAGTAGGAATCTATAAGTTTAGCAAGTACTGTCTTTGGAGATAAAGAAAATTTCATTGCTAGATATGTCAGTGAAACCACTGGACAGTATACATATGGAAGATCGATGAAAGAACCAATGATATGGAAGAGCATATGCATGAACTCATGTGACAGATTTCCTGGCAATTTTTATTATTTATTATAGAAGCTGGCAACAATGGAAAAAGAGTATGGTCAATGATTCCGGGAAAACAAATCTCAAATTATATACAGTTATATTTCCAATGTTACCTTTGAGGAACTGAGTATCAATTAATCCAAGTACTTATGACAAACAAAGCATTCTCTTGGATTCATTGCTTGGGACAATGGTGTTCTACTCTGTAAAGAACTGTCACTTGTATTGATTTAATAAGGCACTGATTGGCCAGTAGCCAGGGAGAAAGAAAGGGCAGGGCAACCAGAACAGGAGAATTTTGGCACGAGAAAAGGTTCAGTCTGCAGTCATCACCCAGACACAGAGGAGGCAAGATGAGAATGCCTTGCTAATAAAAGTTATCAAGCCACATGGCTGACACAGACAAGAATTTGGGTTAATGTAGGATGTAGGAGTTAATAAAAATCCTGAGCTAATAGGCCAACTATTTTATGATTAGTGTAGACCTCTGTGTGTTTCTTTGGGACTGAATGGCTCTGGGACCACATGGTACAGAAACCTCTGTCAACAAATGGCACCAATGTGGACAACTACATCCATATAAAACCTGAGAGAGCTTGGGCAGTAATTCTAGACACAAATAAACAGAGTTAAGCTCGGCTTCTTTGTAGCAGTATTTTCTCAGGTGGGCTCTGTTTGCTAGAGGCAAGCACATATCATTTAATAGAGGCTTCCTGGCTCAGCATTAGCTGCAAATCCTTGCAGCTCTTTCAAGAGGCCCCACCACTGAACACTTAAATGGTGTTTATGAATAGCTGGCAGCATGCTTCTTGGTGGTGGCAGGGACCTTGAAACTCCATAGAGTTGTGGCAATAAACATGGCTCTGACCAGTATCTCTGCCATGATGCTAGACTTTCAGAAAGCTAAAGAATGAGGTGGATCCCACAGAAAAAGCCCTGGCTTTAATCCTAGCCATATTGCTTGGCAAATTAAAGACTCATGTAGTCAACAAAGAGAGATATACAGTAAAGATATATTCAGATGAAAAAAACCTATAAATGGTTCAGAGTGTGTTTTAAAAAATATAGGCTTGGGAGAGAAAAGAAAAAAAGATAAAGTCCAGAGAGAGAGATAGAGAGAGAAAGAGAGAGAGAGAGAGAGAGAGAGAGAGAGAGAGAGAGAGAGAGAGAGAGAGAGAAGTTGGGTGTGGTGGCACATACCTTTAATCCCAGCACTTGGGAGACAGAGGTGAGCAGATCTCTGTGAGTTCAAGAACAGTCTGGTCTATACAGTGAACTCCAGGACAGCTCACAGATACACAGAGAAACCCTGTCTCAAAATAAAAAAAATATAAAAATTAAAAAAAAACATACAATTTAAAAGAAAGCCACATGAAGACAGAAAATATACAGCTGCTAAAAGATATTTGATAATAAATGTTGTTGGATTAATCTAACATATATATTTTGAAAATGCTTGACTTCAAAGCTTAAGTCAAAAGATATGTTACTTTGGAGAAGAGGTTTTGCCTTTGTTTCCACTGGAAATGAGAGGCTGTGGATACATTCTGTGTTAAGAAGAATTAGGTTTGATCAAGGAAGACACCCCTGAGAAATCTCTTATAGAAGCAGATGGCTCAGATGTCTGAGTTCTATATCCAAAACAATTTCAAAACTACTGACTGAGATAATCAAGCCTTACAGAATATTACATGATCATAATTCTAAATTTTCTTTAGGTCCCCATAAGATTATCAGCAGTCCTAATCAGCAGGAAGCACCTGGAAAACTATGTTCATATTTCCAAAAAATGGGTTATAGATGTTTGTCTTTCTTTAGAATATTGGTTACAAGTTGCTATGGATAATGGTTAGAAACAAAGCTAAACAAAGGAGATTAGATTCAGGGTTTTTTTGTTTTGAAAAAAAGGTGTGTGGGAGAAGTGCTGTGGGACAATGGTCTTCTACCCTGTAAAGATTTGTCACTTGTATTGCTTGAATGAAACATTGATTGACCAATACCTAGGCAGGAGGTATAGGCTGGGTGACCAGGCAGAAGAATAGGTGGGTCAACCAGAACAGGAGAATTCCAGGAAGAGGAAAGGTTCAGTCTGCAGTTGTCACCAAGACACAGAGGAAGCAAGATGAGAATACCTCACTGATAAAAGGTACCAAGCCATGTGGCTGACACAGCCAAGAATTATGGCTTAATGTAGGATGTAAGAGTTAATAAGAATCCTGAGCTAATAGGACAACCATTTTATGATTAATGTAGACCTTTGTGTGTTTCTTTGGGACTGAACAGCTGTGGGACAGGGCAGGACAGAAACCTCAGTCAACAATTCATCTAAAGAAAATACTTTGGAAAAGCTATCAGACTTAAATAGTGTATTTGTTGATAAGAAAGAAAATACAAAGTAATTTGAAAGTCCAAAATGCCACCCAAATTTGGTACTTATTTAGTGGGAAGGTTCTTCAAAATGCTTTAGACTTTTGAACATTCCAGATTTTATACTTTGGGGCTACTAGCAACTCCATGATAAAATCTATACATACTTCCCCCAAACTGTAAGACTCTGAAACATGAAACACTTCTTTATTAAACATTTCATACAAATGATTCACAAGTTATGGAACATGACAATTGTTATCTTAATATGATTATATGTAATATAAATTATTTCTATTTGTTCTATTTTATTATTACTTGTTTTTCTGTTCTCTAGCTTAGGTACATTGAGATTATTTAAACTCCACTTTTTCATTTTAACTGTTTCACTAAGTATAACTTTTTGAAAATTTCCCATGTATTCTTAAAAATCAAATTTTAAGCAATTTAATAATGCCCCTAATTCAAGATTTTTGATAGCTTTAAGTATGATAGTTATCTGCCTAATTCACATGTTATTGTTTTATAATCTGGAAGGGGTCATTCTTATTAAATGCAAAACTATATATGCCAATTATTATGTTATTAATATTTTTATGTTACAAATAATAATATAGAAAATTTAATAATATTATATACAAATCATAGAACAAAATTTCATGTTTTAACCAATTCTACACCTCCATTCTTTCTTGCACAACCTGCATGCGTAAGGCTATCATGTATTCATGTTGACTGATCAAATACTTTTGTCCATTTGTGGGGCAACAAGTTTGTTAGCATGGAATTGAAATTATTTCATTAGGTGTATCTGAGTCTTTCATCTAATCTCATCTCAACATACTTCTTCTGAATCTCTTCTCCATCTAGCTAGGCAAGAGGTGACTGACAATGGCTCACCAAAAGGACAACTTATTTTTCCATCAGTTGTAAAAGAATGTGTTACATTTTAGGTTGAAGAATATTATTTTAATTATGTTAAAAGGTATTACATTTTTATGCTGCATTTATTTAACAATGTAAAAATGTGTTATATTTGTTTATGCTGTACTTGTTTAACAATGTAATAAATGTGCTGCTTTGCTTACCTAAGGTACCTGATTGGTCTAATAAAAAGGAAAACAGTTAATAGTTAGGCAGTAGAGGGATAGTTGGGACTGATGGGTAGACAATGAATAGAAACAGTCATGTAGCCTTGAGAGATGAGAGAACAAGGAAGAAAGAGAAGGAAATACCCAGGGTGAGTCAGCCAGGTAGTTGCCAAGCAACCAAACTCCAAGTAGGACATACAGAATGAGAGAGGTAAAAAGCCCCAAGGCAAAATGTAGATGAAGAAAAACAGGATACATTAGGTTATAAGAGCTAGTGGGACAAACCTAAACGAAGGGCAAGCATTTATAATAAACCTCTGTGCCATCATTTGGGAACTGGTTCACAGTCCAAGAAAGCCTGACACATCTGGTGTTCCAACATGAGGCATGAACTTCTACATAGGGCCTGAGAAAGTTGAAAAGAAAAAGAAAAAGATAGAAATGCATACAGCTCCTTTAAGCAGCTTTGCTCTATAGCTACCAGCATGCTAAGTAGAAATGGCAATGCTACTCTACAGGCACCAGCTTCCTAAAGAAACAAAACTGTTAAAGGGTTAAATGTTTAGCAAGGCTTATGACTTGGATCTCATGTACCTGAGTAGGATGAAGTCTGTTGCCAGTGCAAAAGTACTTAGCAGTTGAAGGTTTGGCTCACCAGGTCAGAAAAGTTTTGAGTCACTCAATAAAGACAGGTCCAGATGGAAAAAAAATAATCTCTAAATAGGTTAGAATGTGTTAAAAATATGATAAGCTTAAGAAAGAAAATGTGTGTAAGCAGTCATAGAAAAAAGTAAATAGTTTATAAATAAAATCTTTAAAAAGAGGGTAAAGTATTATAAAAAGAAGTCATAAAAAGATGGAAATACACAGGGAGTCTGGATCCTATATGGTGTTTTGTTGACTTTGAATTTTTTTTAATGCTGATGAACAAATGACAGCTGTAAGAGACACTGAATTGTGAAAGGGATTGATAAATTAAACCAGTGTAGAAACTTTAGGGATACCTAACTTTAAAAAAGAATTCATAAAATATATTGCATTAGGGAAGAGGTTATGTTTTTGTTTCCACAGGAAAGGAAAGGCTATGGATTTCTTCAAGGTTGCTAGGGAACAAGTTTCATGGGGGAGACTTTCTGCAAGATTTGGCTATAGACATAAAGAAATACATTAAGAAAGACTACTAGATAGGTGGCATGTATACTGATCCCTCTGCATGGGAAGAGTTCTGAGACAGGACAACAAATGTTACAAAAGTTTTCTGAGGACTTGACTATTATCTCAATTTTCTCAGGGTCCTCTAAAGGTGCTGCTGCCTTCAGACAACATGAATCAGCCCAGAGAACACAATGCCCACATTCCCAAGAGTTGTGGTGGGTGGTTTTTGGTCATTTGGTGGGTTATGAATGTTTGTCATCATTTAGGGGGATATAGGAATATAGAATAGAAAGACACTATTAACCTCAAATTTTACATTGGTGATGTGGGAAGTGCTTCTGTATATGTGTTGCTTTTCTTGGCTAATGAATAAAGACCTTCTTTGATCTGTTATAGGACAGAGTAGAGCTAGGTAGGAAACCTAAAGTGAATGCTGGGAGAAAGAAGGTAGAGTCAGGGAGAAGCCATGTTGCATGTTGCTGCTACTGGAGACAAATGCACTAGAACCTTGCCAGTAGGCCATGAGCCTCATGGTAAAATATAAAATAATGGAAATGGGTTAATTTAAGTTGTAAGAGCTAACCAATAAGAAGCTAGAGCTAATAGGCCATGTATTGATTTAATTAATAGAGTTCCTGTGTGGTTATCTTGGTTCTGGGTAGCTGGGAATGAATGAACAGCCTCCAACAACACATTGGTTTGGATTTGGTATATTGATATAAATTTGAAATTATTTTATACTGTATGCATGTTTCTACTCTTGTTTGGGGCATTGTACTTATGCAGCTCATTTAAAATGCAATGTATAATTAAGAAATGCAAATCAATAGTCATCTATAATAATCAAACTTGTAGTCATATTAGGTATATTTTCAAGGTTAAACAGATATATTTTATATAGGTGATCTCCAAACACTTCCGAGACCTACAGAATATAGCATTCAATATGTTTAATAGCCTAAGACTTTTCATGACAATGAGACATAGTTGTTCCTGGTAGTACAAATCTGCTTCATAAAAGTATGATGGGCATCAAAAATTCTCCATAGGGAGTTTGCTTCAATTACGGCAAAGCTAGCCATTTGGACAAAAAACTGCCCTTGCCATGACTGCTGCCAGTATGCTGTACAAACTAGGCAAGCAGGATACAAAGGAAAAAGACTGTCAAACTTTGTCAAAAAAAGAATGGAATAGTTCTTCAAAATTCCTGCTTAATAGAAAAGTCTCCCAGATCTTCTAGACCTGTATGCTGAAGATGGATGACCCAACTTTGCAAAGGAATTTTGGGTGATTGTCCAGATAGTCAGATGTTGTTATTTCTGTAGTTTTAGAAGTGCCTTGCCTTGCAAGTCTGGTTTTAATATTATATACTTTTTGGTTCTTTGATAACATTGAAGACTACATAGTTATTGTTACCATTTTTCTTAGTTATGGTAGGAAGTAAATTGTGTGCAGAACTTTGTACTCACCAAGATAGTATAAATAATGGAGTATTTTTTTCTGAATTTGCCAAATGCAGATAAACCAGATATTGTGAATGCAGTACTTGCATGATAAATATTCTAACTGTATATAGTCTTACTATGTTAAATTTAAAACCTTTCTTTTTATTTAAAGAAAAGTGGAAAATATTGTAGAATATTACTTTAACTATGAGAAGCTTTTTAGATTTGTTTATGTTTTGGAATTTTTCTTTAATTATATAAAAGTGTGTTACATTTATTTTACTGTATTTGCTTAATGGCATAAAGATGTATTTCTTTGCAGATCTAAGGCACCTGATTGGTTGAATAAAAAGCAGAACAGCAACTATCTTGGCAGTAGAGGGATAGATTGAGCTGGCAGGCACAGAGAAAAAGTAGTAGTAGGAATACAGGCTCAAGAGAAGAAAGAATGAAAGAGAGAGAATGATTGAGAAAGAGAGGTAGTTGTCCAGGGCCAGCCAGCCAACCAGGCAGCCTGTGTGAACATACCTGATGTGTTTAACAACTTTAAAGAAAATCAGGATAGTGTTGTATAGGTGATGTGTATGTGGATAGAGAGGGGGAGAGGAACATTTATCATTCTTCAAAACATGATTTGAAAATGCAATACATATAGCAGGGACTTAAATATTTATTTTAAATTATGTTTTCATTTTAATTACCAAGTAAATGATAGGTTACTCCAGGGTCTTCTTTCTGCTCAAGCTAAAGATAAGTGTGTCAACTTTTCATAGAAGTTACTGACACTCTGGAGGAGTAACACAATGATAATTCTATTTTTCAGTGTTAAAAATATCACCTCCTTTCATTTTACTGGCACTAATTCACTTGAAAAAGCACAGTTTATATGCAACTTCATTTAATCTTTCCCTAATTGCCTTTGTCATTTTCAATATGATCCTAGGAGAGTCAAGTCATGGATTGCTACAGTAAGCTCCCATTTTTCTCTTTCCCTTCTGTTCACATGATTTCAATAAGAATTCTGCATTAGAATCATTTGGGAAACTTTGAAAAACCAGGAATAAAAGAACCCACTTCTAGCCTCAGATAATTCAATATCCTTGGGGAGGAATAGGAGCACTGTTTCTCCCTGCCTGCTTCACTAAAAGGGAGGCGCCTTGGTATAATTACTACTTTAACCTATTGCCCAGTATCTATATTAAATTTAACCATTAGATTAGTCTTTCTGAAACCTGGTGTATTTGTCTGACTGTCTAATCACCATGTTGCTCTCAAAACAGCTTCCTCCACCTATGTGTAGAAACTGATATTTATTTCTTCTTAATTGTTCTCTCTCTCTCTCTCTCTCTCTATCTCTATCTCTCATTTCTTATAACATGCTATCACTAGTTTCATAAAAATCCTAGAGCCAGGCGATGGTGGCACATGCCTTTAATCCCAGCACTCGGGAGGCAGAGTCAGGCGGATCTCTAAGTTCGAGGCCAGCCTGGTCTACAAGAGCTAGTTCCAGGACAGGCTCTAGAAACTACAGGGAAACCCTGTCTCGAAAAACCAAAAAAAAAAAAAAAATCCTAATCCTAAGGTTGTCCAGCTGGACCTGTGCGATTGCCCAGTTCTTTCACTGTTTCCTTACCTGTATTTAATGAAACATGCAATATGAGAATCCTATTCTCTTGAATATCTCTCAAAGCCATGGAGTTATTTCCATCTCTGCCCTGCTTCAATCATTGATCATCTTGGGCATGGAAAACAAGAATAAACTTCGAAATTTATGTTCTACCGCAGCCTTGCTATTCACAGTAGCTACTGTGAAACAAATGTCATCATATGATTCTCTTTGTTTTTAGGGAATTATTGAAGTGGTCTTATCTAAATCTATCTGCTCCTTTTGGTCTGTCTGCACCTTCCATCAGCAGCTCCCAGGATTCTCTCATTCCCTCAGAGACTTGCATTTTCTTTTTTGTTCATATTCTCCAAGCAGATTCTCAATTTGTATACTGAACCTCACAGGTTTTTATCCATTTCTCAGAACTTACCTTAACTGTCACTTCCTCAGACCAGATCATAACATTCCTGTATTTCTCAAAAGTAACTTGTCTTCATTGCTCCCTCCCACACTTTTAAGTAAAGGTTTGTATTATTACTTAATTTCCAACTCTACCATTAAACTTACAAACTCATGGAATTGCAGAGTGGACATGCCTCCTTTACTTACCATTTTGCCGCCATGTGTTAACTCAGGACTTGTCACTTGAAAGATGTTACTACAGTCAGGATGAGTTTTGTATGATTCAGTAACAGGGAGACTATCTGGAGTTGGAGGGGTTACAGCCCTCGTTTGCAGTAACTCATATCATTCTCCCCCTTTCAGGGAGGTTTAAAAGCAGTGGTGTGGACAGATGCGTTTCAGATGGTTGTCATGATTGTGGGCTTCTTAACAGTTCTCATTCAAGGATCGAATCACGCTGGTGGGTTCCACAATGTGTTAGAGCACGCACGAAACGGATCCCGGCTAAACGTAGTTGAGTATGTTCAACGCTACTCTTTCACCCTTCATAAAATTTAATTTCATGACCCCATAAAATAACAGCTGGGCAACAAAGAACCATGCCTGTTATCCCATCTTTCCTGTGTCACAGCTTTGATGTAGATCCCCTCAGAAGGCACACTTTTTGGACAATTGCAGTAGGAGGAACTTTTACTTGGCTTGGAATCTATGGAGTTAACCAATCGACCATCCAGAGATGCATTTCTTGCAAGACAGAAAAGCATGCTAAGCTGTAAGTTGTTGGTTAAGAACAATTTCTATGTTACCCCTTACCTCAGTGAGTCATTACATGTGTATGGATGCATGTGAATGAGAGAGATAAAGGAAGAGACTTATTTATCCTGTTCAAAGTCTTTGTGTTTATATGTGTATGTATGTATGCATGTGAGTGTGGTGTATGTAAAAGTATGTGTTTGGGAGGTAAGTGCATACGTGTGGAAGCTAGAGGAGGATGTTGGATGCTCCGCTTTATCAATCTCCATCTTAATCTAATTATTTATTTGAGAGAGGGTTTTTCAACATAGCCCTGTCTTAAAGCTCACCATGTATACCAGGCTGGTCTTGAACTCAGAGATCTGCCTGCTTCTGACTCCTGAATGCTGGGTTAAAGGTGTGTATCATCAGGCCCCTCTAGGTGTTAATGCTTTGAGACATGATCTTTCCATGTAGTTGAAGCTAGCCTAGCAGTCTAGTGTCTCTGACTTTCACAGCTTTAGGTTACATGTAGAGTCCATGTCTAGATTTTTACCAGAATGCTAGATCCAAACACAAGTCTACATACTTGTATAGCAGGTACTCTTCCACGTCCTTCCAGCCCTTCCAACAGCTATTTCAGCCAAACATGACTACTTCCATTTCAGCATACCCTACTTGGCTTTTTCCTCAATTAAGGTCTGTCTCCATTGACAGAACAATAGATTAGATTAGGTGCACTGAGTAGAGATAAGGTGCAAATCAAATTTCCTGCTTGTAGTCTCCAGGACGAGATAGCCCTGGTCAGTTTTCATTCTTTGTGTGCTGTCTTCAGTTGTAGTTTAATTTTTATGTGGTAGTAGGTAAACTGTGGCATGTTTTGATATTTTAAAACATTTATTTGGAAAAAAATGGCAACAGGTAGGCCAGGCAGCTGCTACTCAAATATGGTCCATGGCACCATTGAAGGAATACAGGGTTGGCACTTTTACCGTGTGGACGAACACACTAGTAAAGCACAGAACACACTCTACTGATTACAGCTATATAACCACCATATTTGCTCATCTTTATGAGAAGCCCTAGTTTTTTAAGTTGTTTGCAGTCCTCCCATATGTTTCCCTTAAGCTTCAATTTTTCAAAATGTAGACACTTAGAAAAATGGAACAAACCAAGCTTCACTTACACTTGCAAACCCATCACAGTTAAATTTCCTCTACATCTGTCTCTCTGCTTTAGGATTTGGATTTTTCAGGTCTGCTCTCCATTTTAATTCAATTTAACAGATACAGGTATCATTAACATTTCTAAGGAGAGATGTAAGAACTCTAAAATATAAGGTTATGTGTTTGTGTTTGTTCCAGTTCTCACAGGGATATAAGAATAAGCACAGTAAGATTGTCTGGGTTCCACCAAAAGTTCCAGAACAGACCATTCTCTAGAGAAAAACCTAAAGCATTTCTCCATTATTTTATACAGCTAGCATAAAACCCCACAAATTTCACACAAAATGGAATTACACTCCCAGGGGTGCTTCTCATGGTTCCTGGACCAAGTCTAGTAACTATGACTATTTTTTCACACAATTTAAAAATACTTCAATGTACAATTTCTTATTTTCATTAATGAGACATAAAATTGTCTTGAAATAATTCAACCGTTTTGTATGTTGAACCATTAAGTAAGTAGGGAACTACCATGTTACCATATGTATTTTTTGTATTGCAAAATGAAGAGAGCAGATAGATACATCTTCTAGCAGTCTATCAAACTACTGGTGATACATGAAAATACCACCAAAGTATATGACATTAAATGAATCTTCCACACTTTATTAGGTGATGCCCATAACTTTATCAAATGGCTGAACAACTGAAAATACATGTGACTTTGATCTTAAAATGCAATTAAAATTCAAGTAAAAATCTGCTTTTAGGTTAACTGGAGTCAAGTATCTATAAACAGAAGAATCTTTTGGTGAAATAAATAATACCTTTCTGCTTTCCTTTTAATACACTTATTTAGTTTTAAAATGAGATCTCCACTTATTATAGAACAGTCTTAGCCTTCTAGGGACAAGATCCATTCTCCTCAGACTCCTGAGTTGTGAGTATAATTCGTACTTTCCATGTGCCCAGTTATAACTTTCTCCTGTGGTATTTTGAATTTCTGCCTCCTAAAATATTAGATGTACATTAGGAACTATACCTTTGTCATCTATTTTTTTCCATTAAGCACCAAGAATAAAACATTGTGCTTGTTAAATGTTTGTTATTTGTTAAATATTAAAATCCTTAAGGAGGGCCATTCTTTTGTGTATATGCAGAAACATACAGATACCCACAAATTGGAAGAGTGTGAGCATGTGTACACACATACATACATACATATGCTCTTGTTCATGGATCTCAAAACATTCGTGTTGTCGTGAGAGAAATGTATGTTCTTACATTTGAATGTTGAATCATCTTCATTTAAAAAAAATGACCAGTTTGAATTTCATGACAATGAAGTTTTATCAACACAATGGATGTCTACTCTCAAGTCTTCCCTGAGATTAGAAATATAAGTAAAATCTTGACACTCAAATGCCTGTATGAAAGTAAAGGACCTTGAAAAAGATCCAATTGTAACTGCGTTAGTTCACTGTAGGATAGTATGAACTTTATCAAATGATGTTTAAGATGACCTTAAGTTTTCAAGGTCGTCTTCTAACTTACACCTACTAATCTTTTAGAAGGCAGAAATTCAACACATGACAAGAGAAAGTAATAACTGAGCACATGACAAACACCTATTGTACTTAGAATTCAGAAGTCCAAGGAGAATGGATTCTTATCCCTAGATATCTAAGACCTTTCTGGAATAAGTGGAGATCTCATTTCAAAGCTAAATAAGTATATTAATAGGAAAGCAGAAAGGTATTATTTATTTCACCAAAACATTCTTTACTTTATAAATATTTGACTCTAGTTTTTTTTCCTATTATCTTTAATTAACATTAACTTTCACCTGCCTTCATCTCAAAGTGACTGAAACCAATACTTGTCTATCTTTATGTTATCTCATTATTATCTTCCTGGAAGAAGGTATTAAAATGCAAGTTGGCTTTTTGACAGTTTCATTAATTGAGTAGGGGGGAAAGCCACTTAAAGTTACATAATGAGAATAATCAGTATGTGAAATATATATTTTTTTTTGGTTTTTCGAGACAGGGTTTCTCTGTGGCTTTGGAGCCTGTTCTGGAACTAGCTCTTGTAGACCAGGCTGGTCTCGAACTCACAGAGATCCGCCTGCCTCTGCCTCCCGAGTGCTGGGATTAAAGGCGTGCGCCACCACCGCCCGGCCAGTATGTGAAATATTATAAAAGAAAATAGGTCATATATCACACATATTGCAATTTGACAAACCATCTTATTTATTTATTTATTTATTTATTTATTTATTTATTTATTTATTTATTTATGTATTATGTATTTATTTATTTATTAAAAATGTTTACCTCCTCCCATTGACCTCCCCCTCCCCCTCCCCTTCCCTCTCCAGTCCTAAGAGCGGTCAGGGTTCCCTGCCCTGTGGGAAGTCCAAGGGCCTCCCCTCTCCATCCAGGTCTAGGAAGGTGAGCATCCAAAACTCTCTTTTAAAAAGGAAAAAATCTTAACCTATTCAAATTTGTAATTATCCAAAAAAAGAGTAATGACTCATTTAATGTGCTATTATAAAATGTAATGCTTCCTGAAAGTTAGAAAGAGGGAACTCCTTCAGTCTTTAGTCATGTACTTACCCTGAGACAACGTGGCAGAAAGCTTACCAATTGGCCTTTGTCCTCTCTTCTAGTGCCTTGTACTTTAACTTGTTGGGTCTCTGGATGATTGCGGTGTGTGCTGTCTTCTGTGGTTTGATCATGTACTCGAACTTCAAAGACTGTGACCCTTGGACTTCTGGTGCTATTTCAGCACCAGACCAGGTATGCACTTCCATTGATTTCACAGCAGGATGTACTGAGTATGTTGGGTAGTAGTGGGGTTTTCTTTATTCTGCCTGGGCCTTCACTCACTTGCCAAGCACAAGCCTTTGACTTCCTATTTGAGCTCCTGGGTGACATCACACAGTGCTTTCTAATATGCAGAAGTAAGTCTGCAGAAAAATGACACCTCCCTTTGTTCATGAAGACAAAGTCTGAAGATAGGCTAAGGCTAACCAGAAAGTCATCTCTAACCCATGGCTTTGGTTGATGATACTTTATAGTCCTTTTCTATGTAATCTGAGGTTTATTAACGTTTCTTTACTTGAATAAAAACGAGCACAGTGTCATGCACTTGATATTATAGCACGTAAATGTGTAGCTGGAAGGATCAGGAATTTAAGGTTAGCATTGGTTACATAGGGAAACTGAGAGGATACCATGATGTATATGATCATATTTCAAAAAGCACAAAAATTAAAGTAACATTAAATAAATAGAATTGAACAAACAATTCTTATTCTCATACTGCCTAATATCATATTTTCTCAGCAAAGCACAATTATATCATAAAAGCATAGAACACTGTGTGGTTTTGAAAACTCAGAGACAGTATGCTCATGAGAAGCATTCACTCCCTGCCCTTTTCATATGTATTCAGCTGCGCTGCTTTGTCTAGTATAGTCTTCTTTCCCACAAGCTGGGCATACCTAGATCCCCTGAACAACATATGTTAAAAATTGGATTTTAGAACTTAATTATAAACTCAGAGAAAACAGATAGTAAAATTCACACATTGAAGATACTAGGAAGTGAGTTTCTCATCTCCTTTCACTGGGATTTATATTTCAACACTTTAAATATTGCAGAGATAACAATACACCTCCTTCTTGTTTCTCTCCCCTCTCCCTTTATCTCTGCTTCTTTTTTTTTTTTCAGTTGATGCCATATTTTGTCATGGAGATTTTTGACACTATGCCAGGGCTGCCAGGACTTTTTGTGGCTTGTGCCTTTAGTGGGACTCTGAGGTTAGTATGCTGAGAAGCTGAAGATGACAGTGGTTGTAGTGGCAGTGGTGAGGACTGGAATGATGACGGTCATGATGAGCTGTCTACTGAGCACTTGCTGAGTGTCAATTGGCCTACTGCAATGTTGTATTTCTATTTGATCATTGGTATCACACAGCATGTGAAGAAGAATCTTTACTCACAGTCTCGTCAGTTTGCAGATAAGGAAACAGATTTAATAAGGATGAGGGAGACAACTAACCTATGGTAAGTAAACTGTGGAGGCCTGATGCAGGTGTATTCTTAACCTCTACTTTAAAATTTCCTGGTTATTGTTTCTACTTTGTATTCCGTTCATCACAAAAGACCTAAGAGTTTTTATTGTTCCAGCAATGAACAAAAGACTAAAGTCTCCCCTTTACAGTCAAGGTAAACTCAGTAGTGGGTATCTGAAAAAAATCAAGAAGAAAATTCAATACTTTGAAAATCTGGTAGTATAAAAAAGGGTGACTGGCCAAAGATGAGATTGGGATTCAGAACTGCATGCATTAAACCCTAATGTTCCATATATTGTATCTGGGGAACATCATAGTAAAAGGGCTCCCTAGGGTTTGAGCAGTTATGACTCTGTGTCCTTGATGTTACAGCTCACAATGGTAAATACATTGAGCTGGATTTCCAACTGCTCCTAGTTCATTCCAATGATCAATGCATGTTGCTGTCTTTTCTATCTTCATTGAGTCTCCATTGCAGCTTCAACTTGATTTTTATGATTTCATTACATTGTCTGATAACGAGCTGATTACAGCAACATGGGCCTACATTATGCTGCCTCATTACCCAGCAATCCTTAGAATACTGAAATTATAAATCATGTTTGATACTACCTCTTTTGGTTCATAATATGTTCAGTAAGGGAATCTATTATATGATTATAAAAACTGCATAGTATATTTATTATATTAACTAATGAAGTTATTGAATCATTTACCCTATATATGTAATATAAAACTTAAGTAGAACACATGTTATGTTTCCCTTCAAAATTATCAGCCATTTGTTTTATTTTCTAGTAAATACGCCGTCTTTCCTCTCTTGCCTTGAATTCCTGCTTTTATTTCATCTTAATTCTTCTATAGATTTTAAACATCTTATTAACTCTCTTTTGTATTCTTCTCATGATCTATATCTGTAATGATGTTGGTGTTTTTCATGACTGTAACATATAACGTTGTTATATGGGCTGAGACTGTTTATTAGTATTACATAATTTTCTGTATATTGTGTTTTTATCTCAATTATTTTTACTTGATTTTCTGGAAGATTTCTATCTCAAATTATTAAGGCTACAGTGTTTATTTTTGAGTTTTTCTTCTTTTCTACTAGTTATATTCATTTGCCTGTTTTCTTATGTACTTATGTGCTTTGAACAATGACTAACAACTGAAACAGAAATCACTATTTTATTCTTTAGAAAAAACCATTCTTGGATGAGAAATTTTCACCTTTTGAAGTTAATTCAGTTATTGGACTAACTAAAAGATTCTTGATCTGTGTGAGGAATTTAAGCTTTCACTGTTTTTCCCAAAGAGAACCCCAGCTTCCTGATGCTCCAATGGTCTATCAAGACAACTCTGTGAAGTCGGAGGGAGAGCAGTGCCGCTACCTTTTTATGCTCTTTGTTTCTGTCTGGGATTCCCTCACCTTTCTCCTTTACTACACACATTCCAGCCTCTCTGGAAGCTTCAGGCTGTGGAAAGCAGTGATCATCTTCACACCTCAATGTGTATGCATATGATTTCCCCTTTATTCTTCAAGGGCTTTCACCTACTTTTCTTGAATCCTTTCCCCATCTTTCTTAACCATAATTTAGGAAGAGATCATCAGTTTCACAGCACCTTACTCCTGACCTTCATAGTAACCCTACAACTGTAGTAAATTATAAAATTGGTTGTTGAATGTCTGTATTCCCAGGTAGACTCTAAGGACTATGACTTCTTTTTTTTTTTTAATTTTGATTTTTGTTGAGCTCTACATTTTTCTCTGCTCCCCTCCTCACATCTCCCCTCCCTTTTAACCCTCACCCAAGGTCTCCATGCTCCCAATTTACTCAGGAGATCTTGACTTTTTCTACTTCCCATGTAGATTAGATCTATGTATATCTCTTTTAGGGCTTTCATTGTTGTCTAAGTTCTCTGGGATTGTGGTTTGTAGGATGGTTTTCTTTGCTTTATGTTTAGGACTATGACTTTCAAGTTTATCACTTACGTGTAAATAAATGGATACACAGATAAAGATTTTATTAATTAATGGAAAATTTCATTTACTTCTGGGTTATGTTAGTCTCTACTTTGCTGCTTCCACTCAAGCTTAGAGGGACACTCTCATCGTATACACATGCTCACACATTGGTAGACGTGTGAAAAATCCTTCCACTATTGTTGTCATATTGTCAAGGGAAATTAATGGGAGTCATAATGTGAAAACTTATCTTCTTCCAGAGTATATTTGCATAGATAAAGATTTGAAGGGTGAGTGAACTGCCATGCATTTCGCTGAGTTCTAGAATGTGGACAGATGTTGATATGTGTATTTTACAAGCCTCTGTGTTTCTACCTCTCCTGGATGATAAGGCTGGCATACAACTCATCCTTCTTAATTCAGACTATTTTCTTGTTTTGCCTATTTGTTTTTCTTTCTGTAGCACAGTGGCCGCCAGCATCAATGCCTTAGCAACAGTGACCTTTGAGGATTTTGTCAAGAGTTGTTTTCCACATCTCTCCGACAAGAAGAGCACCTGGATCAGTAAAGGCTTATGTAGGTATAGTTGGTAGAACTTCTGCTATTTATTGCAAAATTTAAATGGGCCAAATAGCATAATCTTGTGTGTGCTGTTCAGGAAGCATGAATAGACATAAATGCATGCCTAGACACAGACATGTAGATTCTCATACTTCTGAAGATCTTACCAGAAGGGTACCAGGAAGGAATGACTAGCTAGTTCAGCTTGTTCTGATCTTACTTTTCAGGTATCTCATGCTCTAATATCTTCACATCAATGTCTATTGATAATGTTGAGTTGATTTTACCAGTCATTTTATATAAGGAGGTGCATTGTTCAGTACGCCTACCATTTTATCTAATAATTTTCTCTTGAAACAAAACTCTGATTAATGTACTATAAGGGAATGAATGTTCCCTGTTTAATTAAAAAGTGCCTATTATCCACTTAGCTAGAGCTATGGGCTTGTTTGTTCCTCACCCATCATTGCTGGAATGTTCTATTGACTGTCTTGATCTTATGCACTCAACTAGAGTTGCTATGAGCTCATGGGTGCAGAGTTCCTGTCTGGTCCAAATGACACTATTTTTCTCTAGTTCTCCCTAAACTCTGGTTCTAATAATATTTCTGCCCTTTATCACACTGTTTTCTGAGCTTGGAGTGTAATATAGATGATTGGCAGTTGATAGTTGTTAGGTAAGGGAGATTCAATTTTCTTTAGGAGTGTAGTTCTATAATAGGTTGATCATCCACCAATGGATGTCCCCACATACATGAGTTTATGGGCAGCACTAATTGAACTCAATAGGTTGCTAAAAAATAATAAAGAAGACTTGAAGATGGGAGGAAGGTTTTGGGAGGAGCCAGGAGTAGTTGGAGGAAGATAGTGGTAAATTAATATGACTTCATATATTGTACATATAAACAATAATCTCAATGATTTTTGATTATTAAAAACTGCATATTACAGTCACTGAAACAGTTATCACATTGAATTATATTTTCACAAACTTTGCTGCTTTTTTACACTTATTTTTACTTCTGATTATTATGTATATATGCTTATGTTTGAGTAGGGGTTTGTATACTTGAGTGTAGTGGCCATAGAGATCAGAAGATGGTGTCAGGGGTCTTGGAACTGTAGCTGCAGGCAGTTGTGAGCTACTTGGGAAATTAACTCAAGTTTTCTGCATGAGTAGTGTGTACTCTTAACCAATAGGCATCTATCTCCCCAGCCCCAAAGCTAGCTTCTTTTAAAGTACAAATAAATTATTTCTCTTATATGCTTAATATAGAAAGTGTAATTAATTTAGAAAAAACAATTTAATTTTTAAGGTAAATGATACCTACCTCTTTCTATTTCTGGTTGTTTTACTACAGCAATCTTCATTGTGCATTTTCTTATGTTGCTTTGAAAACATAGGAGTTTAATGATTACGTAATATATTATCCAATGGCTCACTTATTTTGTTTATATTCTTGTTACTTTTATAGTATATAGTCATTGTACATAGTTATGAGCTTCATAAAGACATTTTCTTTAATCTGTCATGTATTTTGAGCACATACACTGCCCATGATTTCTCTCTTCTCCAGTTCCATACATTTTCTAGCAAAGGACAAAATTTCATTCTTCTTTCTGTCTGGCCACAGCCCTAGGGTCCTTTAGTGTGCCTTAGCTGTTGACTAGGGAGAAACTCTTCCCTGGTCAGGGCAGTTACTTGCAAGCATTCTCACCCCAGGATCTTAACTTTGAAAACATTTGCATATTCACAAGTTAGAGCTTTTGATGGGTGGAGTCTTACCCTTAGGACAACTTTCTGTTCATCCCAGTGTGGAGATTTCTTTTTAAAGACATTCTCTTCAACAATTATAAGTACTTTCCCTGCACTCTCTGGTCTGCAACTTTAAATTTTCTTCTTCAAATCCCTATTCTTTTCTTCACATCCTCCTTCTCTCTGATGTTTTCCTGTCCTTTTTCTTTTTATTTATATTGTGATGACATGATTTCCTCATAATATTTTCTTTCATCCAAGTACTTACCAGGCCTGACTTTGCTTAGCTGTCAAAATGAGATTAGATCTTAAATTCAGAGTCGTATGGCCACAAACCACATAATCTGTTGGGTAGCAATGTGCTGTATTTTCTGTCCATTTCTATTGTACTAGGACTATACACAGCTATTCTTATCAATTCACAAATTTATTTTTATGGACATGTGACTAGTGTATAAAATAGTAGTTTAATTTTCCATTTCTTTATTTAATTCATTTTAGTTGCTTATTTCCCTTCTCTTTAAGTTTGTTTTTTTGTTTTTTTCTGCCATAGTTTTTCCCTCTGCATACTTGAAATACATGTTTCTTTTAATATTACTTTAAACTCCCCTCAAATAAAAATCTCTTAACAATAGTTATTTTTATTTTGGTCTTATGTTTTGTTCCATACATTTTATTATAAAAAATAATGTGGCAATGTATCAACCCCTCATAGAAATATATGGTTCTCCATTAATTTCTTTTAAACTTTTTCACATCTCCCCAGCTCTTTGTGAATCCAAGAATCCATTATACTGTTCAGTTCTTAAAAGTAAATTGCAAACACCATTTTATTTTTCATAATTATTTCAGCTTGCATATTATTAGCTAGAATCTAGTATATGTTTCAAGGCTTTTAATATAAAAATTCATATGATGAAAAATCAAACTGCTATGTACAGACTTGTTGAATTTTGACAAATCATTGCCCTACCTAGAGTTACTATTGCTGTGATGAAACACCATGACAAGTAGTAATTGGGAAAGAAAGGTATTATTTGGTTTGCACTTCATCTCGCAGCCCATTAGAGAAGAAACTCAGGACAGGAAATCAAACAAGGCAGGAATCTGGCAGCAGAAATTGAAGCAGTCGAAGAATACTGTTTACTGGCATGCTCACTGTGTCTTGCTCACTCTACATTCTTATACAACCTAGGATGACCTCCCTTCCCAGTGGTGGCTCCATCTACAATGTTCATGGCCCTCCCATATTAATCACTAATTAATAAAATATCCTACAAGTTATCTACAGTCCAATATTATCGAGGCATTTTCTCAATGGAGTTTCCCTCCTATCTAGTGACTCATATCTTGTGTTTAGTTGACATAAAACTAGCCAACACATCTATCTATCCTTGAAACCCAATTGCTTAGCAAGATATGTCGTCATGGTCATTAACTTAGAAAGTTTTCCCATTACTTACCTCAACAGTGTCTATTCTCAGCTTCCTCCAGAGAAAAGCAACTGCCAGAATTTCTTTTTCTAATGGAGATTTTTTTTTTTTTTTTTTTTTTTTTTTTTTTTTTTTTGGTTTTTCGAGACAGGGTTTCCCTGTAGTTTCTAGAGCCTGTCCTGGAACTAGCTCTTGTAGACCAGGCTGGCCTCGAACTCAGAACCGCCTGCCTCTGCCTCCCGAGTGCTGGGATTAAAGGCGTGTGCCACCACCGCCCGGCTCTAATGGAGATTTGTAACTTTTCTAGAATTTCATATAAATGGAGTCTCACAGTGACCCAGATTTTGTAAAGTCTGTATATGTTCAGTACAGGTACAATTTTTCTTTTACCTACACTTCAGTCATGCTTAGGTGAATGTAAGAAAACAAAACCGTGGATTTGGGGTGTCAACTACTGTTCATCAGTGTTTATCCCTGGGCTGCCTCAGTGTGAGATACTTAGTAATAGTCTTGTAAAATCCTTTTAAGAAATGTACTTGTTATCCTTCAGTAGATGTATTTGTCAACTCTCAAGGTTTTCAATTTACTTGATATGCTTTGGTGTTGCATCTAAATTTATTTCATAAAAACTAAGTGGTCCTGGATCTTGTGTGTGTGTGTGTGTGTATGTGTGTGTGTGTGTGTGTGTGTGTGTGTGTGTCTGAGTTGTTTTAGGTGAATAGGTTTTATCTTTATATCCATCTTTCTTTGTTTATGTTGGTAGTAATGTTTTTAGGTGATATTTCCTGATTATTTGGTAAATTATTTCCAGAAATATTAATCATATTCATAACTCTCTGTGGCCTCATGTAAGCTTAGATGGTAGGATGATTTAATATTTTTTCCCTTTATTTATCCTTGAACAAGATTAGGTGAATATAATCACAGTGACTAACTAGATGAAGTCTGTGGATCTTTTTCACTACATGAATTAGAGATCCAGAGGGTGAATGGGTAGTGTTGCCAATGCACTCCCCAGCTACTAGCAGATACTCAAGGAAAAGTATGACTGAGGAAGAAGTTACTTCTGCAACTGTGTTGTCTCAAAATTGGATCTGATGCGGCACTGACAAAATCCACAAGTACCATTCTTGAGGAATCAATTTTCAAGAAATTTTTGATTCATTTAGAGTAGCCCCTTCTCAGAATGTGAACTCTTTGGGCCAAGAATAAATTTCTGTTGTTATAATCCTGGAGACTGGTGAAGTGTCCAACCTATATTAAGAATGCAATAAAACTGAGCCAGGAGTCACATGAGGAGCTGGGCTAGATCTTCAGTTGTCTTACTGTCATTCCCTTTCTGGGATAAACTACTTAACAAACACAACTTAGAAGGGAAAGGCTTCATTTTAGCTCACAGTAAACTGTCCTTCACTGCAGGGATGTCAAGGTGGCAGGAGCGGGAAACAGCTAGCTGCTTCTGTAGCCAAGAGCAAAGAGAGTGAATATATACACCAGCTTGTTTATTCATTTCATATAAGTTAAGATTCCTCATTCAGAGACTGGAGGTACCCATTGCGTGTGTGTGTGTGTGTGTGTGTGTGTGTGTGTGTGTGTGTGTATGTGTATGTGGTGAGAAGAGGTTCCCACTGCAATTAATGCAGTTAGCATAATCCTCAACAGACTTGCTAGGGGTCAACTTGATCTAGAATATCCCTCATTGAGACTCCATTCTACGTGATAATAGATTTTGTCAAATTGGCTATTAAAACCAGTGATCACAGGGATTAAGAATGCTAAAACTAAAACTGTCACTGTATCTGCTACTATCTCTGACTCTGTCTCTTTCTTATTTTGTTAATGAGTTATTATAGGAACATATTCTTAGGACATGTTTTAAAATAGAAATGTGTAAAAACAGTGATTATTTTTAAAAAAGAGAATAGCTTCTTTAAAAGTCATTAGAACAATACAATGATTTAAAAGTCAAACTTCTGTGATACCAGAAGAGAGTGGTACCTGAAGTTCCTTGTGGTGGTGTAAAAACAAATACATCCCTATGTTGCTAAACAAGCAAATCTATTGTTAACTGTAATAATACTATAGCATTACTAAGGGTTATAAAGATGTTGTGGATAAAACACCAAAGGGAAAACCAGAAAAGATTTCAGGTTTTTGAGCCTGTGAACCCGAATGTATTAATGTTGATTCACCATGTAAAAGGTGACAATCTGTCCGTATCTCAGAGTCTAGTAGCTTTCCTTCACAGTTTCTATTAATTCTCTCTTTTGTGTAGCTTTAGCTGTCCTGGAACTCAGGGAGATCTCCCTGCCTGTGTCTCCTGTATACTGGGATTAAAGGTGTGCACCATCACACCAAGCATTTTTGATTTTCTTTAAAAAAAAAAAAAAAACCAGCCAAACAAAAACTCTTTGTTTTTAGAAAACAGAATGGAAAGAATGTTGCCTATTAATTTGTACATAAATAAAACCATTCCTAAAGAAAAAAAAAAAAGAAAAAAGGGGGGGGGCAGGCACCTGGATTCCTGGGTCCTTCTTCCCTAGCCCCAGGCGGCCACACCCTAGCCAAATGTGATTGGCTGAGCTTCCCCAGCACTTCAGTTTATTCCTAGTGAGTGACTGACCTGGAACTATCCCCAACCAAATTAGTTTGCATTTGCTTGGACTCTTTCCACATTCATGTTATTTCACTTGACAGACTTCTGGAATGCTAGAGAGAAATCTTTAGGTCCTGTACTCCATTTGCCCTGAGGAGCAGTTACTGAAGTACTGAGTAGACACTGTGCTGGCTATGTGCAGATGGTTTTCCTTCTTCAGTCCTTCAGCGGGATATAGTGCTGGGTGCTCAGGGGTGACCTCAAGGAAGTGCATCATTGTATGATTTCTTTCTTTCAGGTCTCTTGTTTGGTATCTTGTGTACCTCCATGGCTGTGGTTGCATCCTTCATGGGGAGTGTTGTGCAGGTAATGGAAGAGGGAAATGACTTTTGATTTCACAGCAAACTTTCCCATGTTTTCCTTTCTAATGAATGACTTGACTATTACCCCAAGGCCCAGTATTAATATTAATGGACACCAGATCCAAACAAAGCATACTTGAAAATTTCAACCAAAATTTCTTTCAGAAAGTGAAAGCAGTAAGAGGATGACTTGCAATGGGTTTATTTTCTCAGTTCATAAATTATGTGTTCTCTCATTCTTTCTGTCTTCTCAGCCTTTGCTTTCTTTATTTTTTTTTTTTATGTGATCAGTTGTTACAAACAAACAAACCCACCCCATCCAATTTGGAGATACTGTGAGTCACTGAATTGCTTCTTGAGAGAGAGATTTCTGCATTTCAATTCACTTGTAATTAAGGTGTGAGAGACTCCAGAGAGGGCCAGGACAACCCCAGTGACCAATGGAAAGAAGCGGTACCTGTAGAGAGTGAGTTAAGATAGTTGGACTCATCCCTCTGTCCTTGTTCAACTGAAAATTCTGGCTCAACTGACTTCATTGGATTGAAGTCTATGCCACATAGTCACACAGTATAGATGCTGGCATGCTAGAAATGCAACTCCCATCTTGTTTCAGGTGAGGTGAGTAGCTCTAAGGCAGTATTTCTCAACCTGTGGGTTGTGACCCCTTTGGCAGCTCTCCATCTCTAAAAGTATTTATATTACAATCCATAACTGTAGCCAAATACAATTATGAAGTGGAAATGAAAATAATTTTTTGGTTGGGGGTCACCACAACATGAACAACTGTATTAAAGGTCACAGAATTAGCAATGTGGAGAACCACCGCCCTATGGTGATCTACTTGCTTCTTTTGCCACATTTGAGTAAATAAAGACAATTGTAATTCTATTATTTTCACTATAAAGTTACTCCTATGTTGAATTTAGTAAATCAATATTCAGATTCTGGTTTTATATATGGAAACAGACAAACACTTAAGTCTCACAAATATGAATGATAGAGCCATGGTTAATTTCTTGTTCACAAAATCACAATACACTATGGCATGTATTTGTGGGTGATATCAGTGGCCAAAACTTTCAGTTTTATAAAAGGTAAATAAATTTTTCTTAAATGGTTGTTTCGATTTGTTGTTTTGTTTATTTGTTTGTTTGTGAAGTCATATTGTACTGTTTCATGTAAGAATTTTAAAAAGTGTCTTAAAATCTTTCAAACTGTAAAATGTACCAAGGGAGACAATTCCCACAGTCAGGTCCCATGTGAAAAACGCTAGGCATATGGTGTTCCCTTCCCTAAGATCAAGCAGTGTGCTGAAGGCTGTGGGAAGTCCAATGACAAGCTTGAAATGGTGTGCTTGAGGATTTGTGGAGCGATCAGATGAGAGTAGGAAAGCTCTTCCTGTGAGGAGGGCCGTGGAGAGCTTGGGGGCAATGCTGATTTGTGGCTCTTTGCCTTTCTGTTTTTGAATCTATTGCTCATTTCTTATGCCCCACATTCTGACATTCACTTATGTCACATTTGAACTAAGTAAACATGAAAAATTTAGGAAGATACTAAAACTAAGGAAGTAAAGATAAGATTAATTATGACTAAAATTCAGAAGTCTTTAAGATCCCTGAGAGTTACAATGGTGCAAGGTGTCTTTCTTACACAATATGATGTTGCCCACTGGACTACCTGGAATTCTGCTAAGAGATGGAACAATTTGAAGACATGTTTTTATCTCAACTCAAGCAGGTCTTCTGTAGATCTTGTAGCACTCTGGCATTCAGAAGCCATGCTACAGAAACCAAACTTCCCTAGCAGGCTACAGCACTGACAAATGCAGTGAGAGTAGGGGACAGTTCATGGCCACTCTTAATACAGGACACAGTACTCAAACACATCTCTGAATTTCCTTTGGGGCGCACCTTAAGTCTTCACCAGAAAGTGGTTCAGGACATGGTTATGATGAGATGCCCTTCTTATATTTTAAGCAAGCCAAGTACAGTGCATCTAAATGTCATTCCCAAGTCATCAGCAGCTTCAGTGCTAAAGTGCAAACTCCTGGATTCTGTCATCTGTTTGTAGGAGAAGCTCAGATGGGTTCTGGGCTTTGAAGAAGAACCCAAGTTAGACTAGCTTTGAGCTTGCCTCCGATTACGGATACTAAATGACAACAAAAGGAAGGTAAAAATGAAAGTCGGTTGTCATTGTAGACACAAAAACATGCACAGAGCATGTTAATATATATTATGTAAAAACGGAAACTCTTGGATTGATTTTCTGTTGCTTTTTGCTCTGAGGCTTAAGACATTGCAAGTTTGTCTTTATTCCACTACCCCTGCTTCAAAGGGAGATAAATGTCTTTAGTATTTTATTGACTCGTCTCATGATATCAAGTAATAACCTTGATATGCAACTGCCACAACAATGATGAATTAATTTTACCACCAGCAAAGGAATGAAACAAATATTAAATAACTGAAGTCAGAGGAAAAGAAACTTAATTGCACATGGCCCTGTCTTATCAATTATGTAGTAGCGGTTGAATTCTTTGAAAATGAACCTGGAAAAGCAATCTGTTTAAGTTGGGATTTTATTGCTGTGAAGTGAAACCAAGACCACAGCAACACTTATAATAGAAAACATTTAATTGGACTGGCTTACGGTTCAGAGCTTTAGTCCATTATAGACATGGCAGGAAGCATGGTAGCATACATACAACATGGTGTTGGAGAAGGAGCCTATAGTTCTACATCTGGATCCACAGATATCAGGAAAAGAGAATATCATACTTGGCATAGCTCAAGCTTCTGAAATTTCAAAGCCCATGCCCCAGTGACACCCCTCCTCCAACAAAGTCACACCTACAACAACAAGGCCACACCTCCTAATAGTGCCACCAACTATAGGTCTACGAGGACCATTTTTATTCAAGCCACCGCACAATCATAATGATATATTACAGCTCATATCTCTGGAAAAGATTTTATACTATGACTGAAGGAAATGAAAAGATTCCTTTGCCTTGTATGGTTTAATATAGCAAGAAAAAAGTACAAGTTAAATGGTTACAAGTTAATAACAGAAAGTTCATCAAATCCTAGTGATACATGGTAGGGTATATTGGGAATTCAAACAGTCTAATTGTTAAAGATAGACTCAAAACCATTTCCTTCTTTAGGTAAAATCAGGAGGGCGCTATGGTGATTTGTTTTGTTCATATTTTTTAAAGACCGCTTTTGTTAAAGAAAATGTAAAACTTTAAAGTCAGACAAATAAGGATGTATATATGACCTCTGCTCGCTCTCTAAATGAAAATAGACTTGAATGTGTTTCTGTTAGCCCCAAGCTTCTTTTCTACAAATTTTGGTTACTGTTCCTGAATTGGGTGAACATGAGGATTAGATGAGTCATTGGCTGGAGTTCCCAGATCTTCCTGACTGACTGACACATGGGCGGCATCTGGCAAACAAACCTTTATAAGATCTTGGGAGCATTCTAAAGCTTGGCTCCTGATGGAATATGCCCATGGTACTTACACAGATATAGAAAGTGCTGCAGGGAAAGTAGTTTTATGTGTGTTGCACATGCGTGTGTCCATGTATTCACAATCCAGTAAATTTGTATTCCCAGCTCTTAGAAGGTCTCAGATAGTTTTCATGCTGAAAACACACCTTTTTGGTCTTGCCAAACTGCTATTTTTCTCTTATGTTACCCATGCCCTTATGTGTGCACAGCTATAGAAACTTCAGCAAGCCTGTATTTACTTATATTTATACTATAGATATTCCATAAACTCTAAGCCAGTTCATTTAGATCAGTCATTTAAGAGATAAAAGATATTGAAATGCTTTATTAAAAATTTATCAGTATCCAAAAGAAATGAATCCATAAATGTAAAGAGAAATAAAAAGGAGGAGATATGGGATTCCTGATGGCCTCTCTAGAGTGTTCCAAATACTGAAAAATTCTTCATTGCCTCAGAAGTGGTATGAGTGGGCTGGCAAGGGTTGGATCCAGATACTTGTTAGAATCTAAATGATGGAAAATTTCAACCCAAGTTAAAGAGCTGATGAGCCACTTAGGATATGACAAATAAGTTATAGATGCATTGATTCATTAAATTCCTTAACTAACAAGCAAAACAATGTCTATGGTGCTGGAAATTAGACCCAGAGATTGTGCATGTTAGGCAAGTGAAAATAACAAAAAGTCCTTTGGTATTTAACAAGTTAAAGTAGCTCCAATAAAGGCAAGTTACTTGGATTGATATTTTCTAAGCATATGCATAAAGAGATGCACATTTAATTGTGTGTGTATACACACACACACATACATAGCTTTTTTTTTTAAAGGAAAACACATGGTTAATAAATGGAGCTCAAGTTCATTCAAGGTTCGAGGAAGAAATGGGATGTCAGGGTAAGCTACAGAGGCAGTGGAATTGTTAGACTTACCTGGTTTGCTTTTTTTCTACAGGCTGCCCTCAGCATCCTTGGCATGTGTGGGGGACCGATGCTAGGTTTGTTCACTCTTGGTATCGTGTTCCCTTTTGTGAACTGGAAGGTAAGGATTATGTAGCTTTCTTCAAATAAGTTTCTTTTCATTTTCTATCTCTTTTCACCTCTGTTTGGGAAAGCTGATTGTTTTTGCCAGAAAAAAAAAAATCCAAAGAATTCCGGTTATCTGTATTTCTATTTTACAAACACACACATATACATAGGTATGAAATTAAATGGTACCCAAGCCCTCCTATATAAGACGACACTGAAACCTGTGTAGAAGCAAAAGACAAATAAGAAAGGAGGCAGACTTGAATGGTCATATGCTGAATGGTTAATACATAGAATGGACAAACCAGTCATACTATTACTTCTCATACTTCCTTTGCTATGACTTCAGAAAGATGTAGGTAGACTCTGTGCTATGTAGATATCAGATAAAAATTTGTTTTTGTAAATTTTACTCTAAAACCATTTAGAATATATATTTTCAATCTGTAGAAATTCTTCTGTAGTCTTATAGGAGAACACAGTCAAAATCACTTCTATAGTATTTGAGTTTATGAAAATATTATGGTGTTCAATTATAATTTGAGGTAACACCTAGTTACTTAAACCAAACAGTCAAAAGACTGTATCTATGTGCTGTCTATGTAAGTTCTTAGTGGAAAATATAATATAATGACAACAGTAATAGACATGCCAATGTGGACAGGGGAAAGACCACAAGGCCTCAACTAGTGAGAGTGGGTGGAATAGCCATTCCCAGGAAAAAGCACACCAATTGGTGGTTAGTCAACATTGAAAGCATAGACAAGCAAGAATCTCTTTTAATTTGTGGAATAGCAGTCAGACTTTCTGCACATTATCTCTCAATAAAAAAATAACTACATTGTTTAAAGAGTTCTATAGCTTCTGAAACTCTTTCATTAAATATATTGAGGTTTCACCCTATTTTCAAATAAAAAGAAGGAACAAATCAAAGGGAGAAAAAATTTCACTCAAGGTACAACTTATTTAAAAATCATTTTGTAGGACTGGAGGTTATGATTCAGTGACAAAGAATGAGCCTAGCATGCACAAGACCTAGAATCCATACCTAGCACTTAAAATAAGTGAATGAAAAAATAAGTAAGTAAACAAGTAAGTAAATATATCTGCTCTCTGGGAGTTGAAATGAAGACAGTGTGAGGTGGGGCTGTAGAGATGGCTCAGCGGTTAAGAGCACTGCGTGCTCTTCCAAAGATCCTGAGTTCAATTCCCAGCAACTGCATGGTGGCTCAGAACCATCTTTAGTGAGGTCTGGTGCCCTCTTCTGGCCTTCAGGCATACACACAGACAGAATATTGTATACATAATAAATAAATAAATAAATAAATAAATAAATAAATAAAAAAGAGCAGCCAGTGCTCTTAACCTCTGAGCCACCTCACCAGGCCCCTAGCAACTTTTACTTTAAATTACTCTAAAAAAAAGACAGTTTGAGGTGTTTCCAGTGTGTGTGGCCAAGATTTGAGATGAACAATTAAATATTTCTGCAGTACATTATACCTTATACCAACAATATATTTGCAAAAAAAGAGCTTTGTTTAATTTCTTATTATGTTCTCTTTTTCTCCTAGGGTGCACTAGGAGGCCTCATTGCTGGAATCACATTGTCATTTTGGGTGGCCATCGGGTCTTTTATTTACCCTGCACCAGTGTCCAAGACATTACCCTTACCTTTATCAACAGAACAGTGTGTCCAAACAAATATAACAGCGACAGTAGGTCCACAGCTTTCCAGCAGGTATGTTGACTTTAAAAATAGTACTAAGTCCCAAAGTAGGTCAGCAAATAAGAAGAAAGACCTCTGTCAGAGATAATTTGATGAACTAGTTCTTGCTCATCTGGAAGTGCTTGGCAATGAAGGGTACTCTGCAAGGCTAAACAGAGTTCTGCAGATTGCTCTTCCTCTGCATTTAGGTAAACAAGAGTTTAAATACTATCCTGGAAGATTGAAGAACAGATCAGGAGTCATGATCTTAGTGGAAGGTATATGAAGGCTGAATTTTTGTGTCATCTATAAACTTCTGCTGCTGAATAGCACTGAAAAGTCCCTTTTGAGATTTTCTGTCAGTTCATATACATAGACAAGTGTCTGTCACATTCTTTCTAGGGACTCTGGAGTTAATGAACAATTGAATAGTAAATAACTGAAAAAAAATGAAAGACATTATTCTCGTTAAAAATTTTCTCTATCCATCTGTCTGTCTGTCTGTCTGTCTGTCTGTCTGTCTGTCTGTCTTTATATCTCTCTCTCTAAATGTAAATCCGGGATGAAAAGAAGAGCTAGCTCCTAATTTTTTTCATTAAAGAATCAGATATTAAGATTTGGAGTTTTAAGAGATGCCAGAACCCAGAGTGTGCAGCGAAGCAATTGTATGCTAAGTCATGAGTTTTTATTTTTGAATGATGAACAGAGTTGATGTCCTGTGCTATTTTTCTCCACAGACCTGCCCTTGCTGACACATGGTACTCACTCTCCTACCTTTACTTTAGTGCTGTGGGCTTTCTGGGATGTGTAGCTGCTGGACTAATCATCAGCTTCCTGACAGGTGGGTTATCTGGAGTCCTCTCTTTGGGGGGTTATTTCACAAAGTTGTTGACTACATGGTAGTCTCACAAATATGCTTTTAAATCTACCACAAAAGTCATCTTCTCTAAGAGATTCACGTACTGTCTCAAGTTTCTAAGTTGATCTCTTTCTCTGTCTCTCTCTGTCTGTCCTCTTGTCCTCCTCTCTCTCTCTCTCTCTCTCTCTCTCTCTCTCTCTCTCTCTCTCTCTCTCTCTCTCTCTCTCTCTCTCTCTCATTGTATGTTTTTCTGTCTGTCTGTGTGTCTGTTTAACAATCAGAAAATAGGTAGGATATTTTGAAACATACTCTACCATCATACCTATGTATACAAGTTCTTTGTAGCCGGGTGGTGGTGGCTCACGCCTTTAATCCCAGCACTCGGGAGGCAGAGGCAGGCAGATCTCTGAGTTCGAGGCCAGCCTGGTCTACAAGAGCTAGCTCCAGGACAGGCTCTAGAAACTACAGGGAAACCCTGTCTCAAAAAACCAAAAAAAAAAAAAGTTCTTTGTAGCATCAGTTATAAAGGAAGATTAATACTAAGTGTTTTTCACCTGACTTCCAACATAATCCTATCTTTGTAGGGTTTTATTGTAGGGCTTTGAAGTTTGTGTACTGTGCATGGTGACTACAGTGGGGAAAAGTAGGGGATGAAATATATATAAATTATGCTTTACACTGTTCTCATAGGGTCAATACCTTGGCACAAAGTTGCTTTTGTTCAGAGGAAAGGGAACCAAAGTTGCAATAAAAGTATTGATAGTAGAAGCTGGATAGATGAAGTGATTATAAGCAAAGGTTGCTCTTCCAGAAGACCCAAGTTCAATTCCCACCACCCACACTGCACCTCAAGGATGTCTATAATTTCAGTTCTAGAGTATCTGATATCATTTTTCTGGCCTCTATGGGAATACATAAACTTTAGTGCAGATAAATATCTATGGGTTCATTTTGAATTAAATTCTTTGATGCAGAATATAAAGTTCCTTATTAACAATACATGAGTCAAATATACCTATTTTATAGAAGGCACTAATTAACAAATATTAATTTAATTAGAATTCCAGTAAGTAAAACACTTTTGACAGACTGATATAATACTGTGGAACATGTTATTTGAACTTCAAAATATTGGACAGGCACAAAATTTTAGTGAGACATAACATCAGTCTCATAGAAGGAATCTGATCAATGTGTTTAACTCTTACAACAATGCTTCTTCCAGGGACCTCTGGATGGATTGGCTCCCATACTTACCTGCGTTCTGTGGGACAGAATATTCGCACTAGTTTGGCTGGTCAGAAAATTTGCAAAAGTTTCAGAATGATGGCCTCATTAGCCTTTACATCTTAGTAAAAATATCAGTCTGACTTGTTCCTCAGTAGGATTTAAAAGGAGGGAACTGGTATTTTTAAAGATCAGAAATGACATGTGAGGACAGTCTAGATTGGCTGGCATAACCTTAAAGAACTGTAGAAGATGCTGATGCTGTGATGAAAGAGATAGAAATAATAAAAATGATCTTTCTAATTTCATAAATACCAGACTAGATGATCCTGTAAATATATGATTTAGATAAAATTAAGGAAGAAAAATATACTTCCTGCATATTTATTGCTAGAGGAATATTTTCAAATGAATACGTTATTACCGTTTAACTTTATGGCCATGAACTTTGTTTACCTGACAACTTTTAAATTTATAACTGTTAACTCTCAACTCATTCAACAGTCTATCTATTGATTTCTATAGATTCACCTCTGAAGCTTGTTTTTTTGGCTTTGTTAAGAAATAACCCATCCTCAAGTTGATATGCTTATGCTGAAATCGAAAGCCTGCAGGGCTGAAGCCATTCAATCCATCTCCCTTTTCTTAATAGGCAAGCAAAGAGGCGAAGATGTTGATCCACTTTTAATAAGACCAGTTTGCAATCTATTTTGTTTTTGGTCTAAGAAATACAAAACTCTGTGCTGGTGTGGAGTTCAGCATGAGCAGAAAACAGAGCAGGTAAGTGGATGCATGAGCTTCTTCAAACAAGTTTTGTCTTAGAGGGAGGAGTGCTCTAGTTCCACTCCACTACTAGGAGTGTCCTTCAGCCTCTGGGAGTGCCCTTCCTCCCCCTTGCAACAATTGTGAGGGAAAGGACTGTAAGGATGGAAGGCAGTAAATGTTAACCGATGGAGGAGGGTCATCTATGTGTTACTTTCATTAGTTAATAAAGAAACTGCCTTGGACCTTTAATAAGACAGAAAATTAGGTAGGCTGAGTAGACAGAACAGAATTGTGGGAGAAAGAAAGCAGAGTCAGGCAGACGCATCAGGCAGATGCCATGCTGCTCCTTTCTGAGACAGACGCAGGTTAAGATCTTTCCTGGTAAACTACCACCTCGTGGTGCTACACAGATTACTAAATAAGAGGCTGAAACTAATGGGTCAGGCAGTATTTAAAAAATACAGTTTCCATGTAATTATTTTGGGTAAAGCTAGCCGGCAGCCGGGAGCTGGGCAGGACAAAAAGCAGACCTGCCCACAGCTCCATCTATAGTCAACAGCTTGAAAGGATATAGATTTCGACTCCAGAGTCCCTGGAGCTGATGATCTTTTAGGTGTGTGTATTGATAGGTAAATATGCCTCATGACTGGAATGTTACACTACAAGTGATCAGTTTCCAGAGTCTTTTAATCCTTGAGAGTTGAGTTCCAGGAAAAAATAGAAAAATACATTTTAGGAAAAAGAATAAAATACAATACACAGTTCAATGTGATACATGAGATGATGAGTTTGAGAGTTGGATAGCCTTGGATCTACCCCAGTTCAAAGTCTCATTTTCCTTTAGTTTAGGTTTCATTACTTGAGAACTAAAGAAGATAAAACAGAATGACATAGACAACTTTCTAATTATCTAGGATATTATATTAGTTATTTTTGCCTGTTATCTCTTACCAAAATTCCTGACAGACTGTCTCAAAGGAAGAGTTTTGGGTTTTTATTGTTGTTTGTTTGGTTTTGGCACACCATTTCAAAGGGTTTATCCATGATTGCTTTGTTCTATGCATTTGGACATATTAGGAGGTTAATGGAGACATATGAAGGAGGAGGCTGTTCATCTCACAGTGGAAATGAAACAGAAGGAAAGTGAATATAGGCAGGGGTCTGAGAAACATATTGCCCATAAGGAACGCCTCTAGTGACTTCCTTCTTTCAGCTGGGCCCCACTTCCTAGAGTCACAGTCTTCTCTACAGCACCACCAGCTCAAGTGAAACAGAGAAACACTTCATATTCAAATCATAACAGCTATAAATATTGGTGGAAAATTACAGTCAAAGATGTAACAAAATGCAACCAGCTTCCTTAGCTTCTTGCTGCCCCAGAAGTACATTTATGCTAGACCAATAGAGACTTCTGAGAGATGCATTCTCATCAGTCAGGACCTCTAATGAGCAGCTTGAACTCTAAGTAAACTACACTGACTGACAATGGAGCAAGCAGAGTAACTGCAGAAGAGCTAGGCAATACTGAGCCTCTTCAGGAGGGAGGGAGGATATGCTTTTGGATGTTTTGAGCAGTGGAAGGATTGTGAAAGCTGTTGAAGGAAAGTAGAAATGAATGCAAAGCTGTCTTGTTCGTTCTTCATAAACGTGAAGCAGTTACATAATATACATTGAGTTGGTTTTAAGCCTGTAAGGACTGCCTTTTAACATGTGTCTTTCCACATTCCTCAGGATTACCTTGACAGTGGCAGTGCCAGGAAACAGGGGGTTGAATCTGCCCTACAGAATGGACTCAAGCAAGAAAGCATGGCTCAGATTCCAGGCTACAACCCCAAGGACAAAAGCAACAGTGTGAAGGAGAAGACCACTCATTTCTAAGAAAATACATGCAGCTGATAATACTCTCTCCCCCTTCTCTTTTTCTCTCTCACACACACCAACCACTCACACACACCCCACATACAACACACATATTCAATGTCACTTCTTCCTGTTATAGAATTGTGTACATAATATTTCAGAAATAAAGTTGTCCAATACCTATTTATACTTATAGAAATGATAAGACCATTTCTCAGGATGTTCTTTGGAAAGCCCCAAATTCATGTGAGAAAAAAATCAGCCATGCCAGAAGTGCCTGATGCCATAACCAATTTAGAACTGAGTTGTATCATAATGCAAGGAGCCTTTGTCTTTTTGCTTCCTGTCAGATTAAATTTCAGGCTTTGTTGTTTGTTTATAGGTTTATGATTGGTGTTGGTGCTGAAAACTAAGCACAGGGCCTTGTTTCTTCAAAATACCTACCTGACTACTGACCCTAGTTTACATTTCAAAGTTTTAACCATCAAAATATTGTGGTGGAGGTAGAGACAAAACATAAAGGGGAATCTGCATATTTAATCTTCTCTGACATGGCTGATACAACAGGGATGATGTCATCTCCAACTACATGTCTTACATATATGTAGACAGATAAATGTATTTATGCTATCTTTAGGGCCACAGCTAGAACACTTAACTTCTGCTAGCATCCTCACACTGCTTTCTTTATGTGTTCTGTTAGTGTTCCTTCTGCTAAAGCTTTTATGATTAAACTTTAAGGATAATTGTATGGAGTATAGGATGAGAAAAATCAGTCTTCCCAGTGGGTAAACCATACATAAATACACTATTTGCTTTGTGCTCTTTAATAAGTGTTTATTAATCATATATATCACTTTAATAAATTTGGAGCTGGAAAGATGGCTAATCAGTCAGGAGACCTGTGGTAATTTCCCAACACTCAAGTTGACTAGCTTATGGATGCCTATAATTCCAGTTTCAGAGAATATGGTATCTGTGATCTTCATCGGCATTCACATCCATGGGCACATAGCCACACAGAGACACACACACCAACACATAGTAAAGAATTCATACTTTTTTTAGTGAAAAAAAAAAAAAAACAACAACAACCCCCTCTGTACTTACCCAGAAGCCGAGAATCTAATCTATAAGCTGAATAAAAAGGAAATCACCCTTTATAGGTGTGAGTTAAGCCTGCATATTGTAAAGGAAACTTGCAAGGAGCTCACTATTCAGAGCAGAGATCATTAACCATGAAGTCTTATTCATTATTCACAGAACCAGTCCATGTCACATGTGCAAGCTTAAGTCAGATGTAAGCACGATGCAATTTTAATTCTGGAGAATAACTTCAAAACTCTGGAGGAGAGGGGATTACAGAGTAAAAGGTGGTTTGACAAATGAGGATTCAGTGAAACTGCTGGAAGAAGAAAAGAAATTCTTATAAATGTTTATAAGGTATGTTTGCATGCCTATGTGTGTGTTCATAATAACAAACATGTGATTGATTTGGAAGCCATTTTAGGGTTGCAAACTTTCACATGGAATTTCACAAAAGCAAAATATCTCAATTTTTTCACTTTATTAAAAGTTATCCTCAGGCTACCTTACTAAATCAGCACTTTCCTTATAGCTATATTTAAAATCTCTCTCTTCTTTTTTCTGCCTATACTTTTTAGAATATTATCAAAAGTACACAATTAAAATTATATGCAACCATTTCTTTACAGAAACAGCTTAGTCTTTCCTTGTATAACAAACGATAGGGCACAAGTAGATAAAATATAAAGACCCTTTGAATTCTGAATAGAGGTTCCTTTTTACTCATTCAAACAAATATGTCTTTAGGTAGAGAGATAAAAGTAATAGTAAACATATTACACAGGGTGGGAGTTGTATTAATTGTGTGATGCAGTGGAGGGAAACTACAATGTGCACAGTCAGTAGGCTCAGCTAGTCCCAGCATTCCTTCCTTTCCATCCCTTACTCTAGAGACTGCAGCTTGGAATGGTGTTACAGGGCCACGATCAGCAGGGTAGTTTGAACTTGGGGCTCCTGCATGTTCAGAGACGTCTCAATGCACTGTGCTGTGAGTGATGAGTTTCTGGAAGTGAGAATAGTGGTAAACTCGATGCTGAACTTTGTGCCTCTTAGGCATAATTGTGGGCATTGATGAGAATGAGGTTGTCTTGTTTACTTGATCTCACTAACCTTATTTAGATGACTGACACTCTCCGTGTTAAGATTTGGAGCAAAAAGTGTAGGTTGTTGGCTGACATGAGGTATCCGAATTAAATAACTTCAACTCAAATTATCCTGCTCATTTGGGGGAGTCTAAAAATATTAGTTTATTTGTCAATTAAAATGAATAGAAACTATTTTTATTTAATAGGATTATTATGAGGACTTAACCCAGTGACTGGCACATTCAAAAAATTCAATAATTACATTGTGCAGTGGGACGAAAATGATGCCCATTTTAAGTGGTTGTTTCATTGTTTCTCTTTGAAGATGTTTATTTAGTACATGCATCACTAGGGTTCTGTGAAAAAAATAGAACTAATTAGGCAAGTATAATCGCAAAGCAAAAATAATGTCCTGATTTCCGAACACTAGTTTTTTTTATGTTATTCATAAAAACATTGTTAAAAGTCTTACATTCCTAAAATTGAGATCAACTCCATCGAAAAGAGCCATAAGTTCTTTACTGAACACAAAATAAATTGTGATTTATTAAGCCTTGTATTTGTAATTGTCAGTTTTGAGCAAATATTGCAAGCTAAATTAACTCCACACTGCAGAAAAGGTGAATCTTAAAACACCAGTAGGAGAGTGGGATCTGCTTTTGCTTAACTCAAACAGAATTAGCTGAGTAATTGTACCATTTGTGACTATAAGAGGTAACAAACAGTGTTACAGTAGGGATAGAAAGAGTCCCATAGGCTGTGACACTTTCACACAGTATTTAAAAGTGAGTATTATTGAAATACTTTGATAGTATTATAATCTTAGAATGTAAAAAAAGACATAGCAGAAAAATTTGAGTTTTCCTTCACCTGTTGTTTTAGTGATAAATTATCTTAAAAGATTACATTCATTTTTACTGTGTCCATTTGTATATTTACAGATTCCATGTGCTTATAATCTAAATACTGTAAAGTATATTTGATGAGAATTTGACCCCCTTTCCCAATATTAAAAACATCATGACCACTTAAAATAACTGTAATTCTTTGGTTATCACCAAAGATGCCTATTGAAATACTAGAACCTTCACAAATCAATTGTAACTTTTTATTGGTAGAAAAATCACTGTTGGGTTATTTTCATTTGTAGTTCATGGGAAGATTGAACGCTACAATTTAAAACTCTTCAACAAGTCAGTGAAGATTTGCAAACATGTGACTAACAAACACTCAAAACTGTACTGTTTTTTAGAATATGTTTTGTGTATAAATTATCAGAAGTCTTCAGAATAGATTTACACTTATTAATATGTGGCTTCTTAGTAGAAATATAACCATTACTTGGAGTTTCAGGTTTCTACAAAAAATATCTTACTTACAGAAGAAAAATACGCAATGATGATAGTACTTACGCTTATCAATAGGAAATTTAATGAGATGCCTTTGTATTTCTAAAATTTAACACAGTCTTTTATTCATAATTTCTGAGACACTTTGAAATTTAATATCTTATTTCATACTAATTAATTTTTAAAAAGTCTCCATGACTTTTATAATGATGTATAATTAAGATTATTTAAATTATTTCTTTTAAAAATAAATTCAGAATGCAAAGCATTGAAATGGCCTCTGGAATATTTCCTATGAGTGGGGAGCAAGGTGGTCTACTACTTTGAAAACCTTTCTGTAAACTTTAGAGACGAAGATGGACCTATCTGCTAAGAGATGTTACAGTAAGTTTCAAGAGACTATCTACAAGGCCCTTCTTTTCAATGGCTTTGATAAAGTATGTAGTGTTTGGTTTATAGGGGCCTTAAAATATGTATACACACAAACACAAATACACAGGATAAAAAAAGAATCTTATTTGTTTTTAAGTGTTTAAAGATGAACTGAACTTGTTTGCTATCCGGATCGAAAGAAAAAGATACATTCGCAATGGAAGCTGTCAAGTATCCTTGCTTTTCTATCTAGGTCAGATATTTCCACATTGCCCGCACCATCTCCAGAACATTGTGTCCACTAAAACTTTGCAATTGGGTTTGTTTTCCTTTCTGCTCATTCAATCCCTTGTTTCTCACTTAGAAAATACACCAAGAAAAATAGTGTCTTGTTGCAAAAAATAGTGAATTTGGCCCAAGGTCTTTAAGTAGTAGCATTAGGTAGAATAGAGACCATAAGACTCATTTGTATGGCTGGCTGTCCACACCACAATTATGATTCTGAGAAGTTTTCCAAATATATCTCCTATGTTTTCTTTTCCAACTAGCAATTTAGGAATTTTGCATTTTCAGAAATAAAGAGATGTAAAGATACTGTCATTTTTTGCATGCAGAGATTTAAACTGGAAAAATGAATTGAAGAAGCAAGGGCCCATAGGCTCTAAAATTGTGCCGCGCTTTCTTAGGACAAGTCTTAATGAAAAGCTGAATGCTGACTGTCCTCTGTTAAGAAGGGTTGACATTTAGGGTCAAGAAATGCTCAAGCAACTTAATCAGGAACTTGGGCAGATCAATAACTCAAGCTAAAGCTCAATTAATCCTTCCTTTAGACTTTGTAATGTTGGCACACTTCATTTTGAACAAAAGGTGCTTATGGGATAAAAATTAGCAAGATGTTAACTGACTCTTTATATGAAACCCAGAATACTGTTTGGAAATCATCATGATCATGTAATTTGGAAAAAATGGAGTACACATGTCAGATGACATTTTTTTAAAACTTACCCCTAGTTGACCAATTAATTTATGCATCTGTATCAGTTAAGTCATTCAATAAGCTGCACTGTTTTTCAAGCTGAAGCATCAAGTCTAAAACCAAAAATGGGTGAGTTGGTGATTCTTGGCTATGGGTTAAGAATCTCCTACCTTGACTGGCACTGCCTAATTTCCTATCCCATCACAGGGAGATTGTGCTGGTCATTTCCACAATGGATTGTCAGAACAGTGTTCCAATCTTCAGTTCCTTGGTTCACACCCTTAAACAGTTTTATTAGGGTTTTTATTGCTGTGAGGAGACATCATGACCATGGCAACTCTTACAAGAATAACCATTTAATTGGGGTGGCTCACTTACATTTCAGAGGGTTAGTCCATTATCTTCATTGCAAGGACCATGGTGTCATGTTGGGAGATATGATGCTGGAGCTGAGAGGGCTACATCTTGCAGGCAACAGGAAGTCAATGGAGACATTGGATGATATTCTGAGCATAGGAAACCTCAAAGCCACACCACAGTGACAGGCCTCCTCCAACAAGGACCTTTCCACTCCAACAAAGCCACACCTCCTAGTAGTATCACTCCCTACAATATTATGGAGGTCTATTACATTCAAACTACCCCAGCCATCTTGCATGTTCTGGTGGTCTGAATGAGCAATGCTTCTCATAGGTTCATGTGTCTGATCACTTAGTCCCCTGTTGGTAGTGCTGTTTGTGGAGGTTGTGGAATCTGTAGGAGGTAGAATCTTGTTAAGCAAAGTATGCCACTGGGGATGGGCTTTGAAGGTTTATAGCATCAACTCATTTGCTGTCACCTCACTCTGTTTTCTGTGTATGAATGAGAAATGTAACCAGTTAGCATCTTGCTTGCTTTTGTTGCCATGAGGACTCTATCCCCATGGACCGATAGACTAAAATAAAGGCTTTCTTCCTTAAAAGATTATTAATTATTGTGTTTTGTATATGCTTGATTTGCATGCATGTATATTGGCCTACCACATGTATGCCTCATGCCCCCCAAACTGAATAAGGGAAATGATCTCTTGGAATTGTAGTTATAGATGGTTTACACCACCAAATGAGTGCTGGGAATCAAATTGGAATCTTCTGCAAGCGCATCAAGTGCTCTTATCTTCTGAGCCATCTTTCCAAATATGTTTTCTTTTTTTTGGTGTTTTTTATTTTATTTTACTTTTTATTATTAAAAATTTCTGCCTCCTCCCCACCTCCCATTTCCCTCCCCATACCCCAACTCCCCCCCTTCTCCAGTCCAAAGAGCAGTCAGGGTTCCCTGCCCTGTGGGAAGTCCAAGGTCCTCCCCCCTCCATCCAGGTCCAGGAAGGTGTGCATCTAAACAGACTAGGCTCCCACAAAGCCACTACATGCAGTAGGATCAAAACCCAGTGTCATTGTCCTTGGCGTCTTAGTCAGCCCTCATTGTCTGCCACATCCAGAGAGTCCAGTTTGATTTCATGTTTTTTCAGTCCCAGTTAATTTTTAAAAATTTATTTTAAATGCTTTACTGCTCTAAACTCTATTTGTTTCTATTTTCCAATGGTTCCCAGTCATTAACAATTTCATTCCATTATTTTCATGGGTGCTATTTATTTATTTATGTGCATCAGTTTAGAGTAGTGGTACTCAACCTAATCTGTCAGGGTTCTTTCCTTTAGTGGGATCAAAGGACTCTATCACAGGAATGGCCTAAAACCATCAAAATACACAGATATTTATATTACATCCATAACAGTAGCAAATTAATTATCAATTAACAGTGAAAATAGCTTTATAGGCAGGGGTTCATCACAACATGAGGAACTGTATTAAAGGGTTACAGCATTAAGAAGAGTTTTCTTAAAGATTTATCTGCCCTGGGTAATTTTAATAGTAATTGGGAAAGGCAGCTTGTATGTGAAGAAAGAAAGTGACTGGGTGTGACAGAAGCCTATTTACTCTCATGTTTCTGGAGGAAATCCTACAGCCAGTAGCCTTTAAATTACCTGCCCACTTGGTCGTGGCCTTTTATACTATTTATGCTGATGAAAAGCAGGTGTCCGGCCTTTTTTCCAACTGTGGGATCTGTCCTCAGTACTGTGAAAGACTTTAAGATGAAATTATCAGGAGATAGCCTGAATGTGGCGAGTTTCCCTATGAATAATGAAACTTTTGTTTGAGAGGCTATAGAATGTGCAATTTTTCCAGCCCATACCCATTCAACAAATGCCAATTTAATATTTAAAGAACAAACAGATTAATCTGTAATGTGTGGATTATAGTAAAAATTATAATTTATTGAGTGAAAAAAATTCTATTCATTCCATTGTATACTATATTATGCCAAGAATCATTTAACATTCAAGTTGAATCTCATCATGCAGCCAGGCAGCAGTATCTCTTCTAAAAGTGCCTACACAGGCTCAGACGATTGAGAACTATTACAGTTAAGACGTAAAATGACTTGCACAACTTGTCAAGGCAGACCTCATGCATGTATCCATTGATTATTAGCATAAAAAGATAACAAGTGAGAATATGAAAATATATGAGCAGCATTCACATCATACAGATTCCTGAGAATAGTGTGTGCTATAAATCTTTGAGAAATAATTTATATTCATATGAAAAGCACATATAAAACATTTCTCTCTACTTCAGCAGAGTGATCTAAAGTTAACATACTGTAAGGCGCTGTCTGCACTTTACTGTCAGTTATGATGGAAACAAGGTTGATTGCCCTGCAACTGTTCACAAAACAAACATTTCAGACAATTTTTTTGGTTCTCTGTTTTCTCATATCTGTTTCAAAAATATCAGGGAAGGCAATTTCTAAATTAATATACTACAACTTTTTATTAAAATATCATTCTCTGTTCATATCAATCAGTGTGACTTAAATCCCAATGGACTGTAGAAAACCCTAGAAAAAGAGTTTTTAAGGAAACAGCTATTATTGTTTGTCCTCCTGTAAATCATATGTCTGTCTTGCATCCCTAATTCGGAAAAGATGTAAATGTTAGGTAAACAAAATATTATGCTCAGGCATGTGTATATACTTAATTAATAAAGAAAAGGGAGCACAAATGATCTGAAATAGAGGGGCTGAAATCTCTTTTAGAAAGTTTGTAGAATTAACCATTATATTTGCAATGGAAGAGTCCTAGGAGCAAGGATTTTTGTAGGAATTTACAACATATCTCTAACTTATTTCTTTCTTTCTTTATAGGTGTTAAGAGTTGAGTCTATGTGTGCCTTCTGCATGCTAGACATACAGTACAACTGAGCTACCTTCCTACATATTAGAGTCCCAGGGCATATACTTGACCCAGAATTATAGGAAAAGTAGAAAAGTGAATGTCCTTGGTAGAAACTATAAAGCAACCACAATCAAGACAACAAAGCTTTTTTTAAGTGTTAGAAAGAGGACAGCATACTTCCAGTAATTGAAACTAATTTCCTTGATAAAGATTCAATGATATGTGTAAAGTAGTTTTAGTTTTGAGTGTGCCTAATTTAATATTTAGAATTTTGTTAATATTTCTGTGTTGCTCAATTGAACAAAACCAAACTAAATACATCATGCTCTCTTTCTGTGTATATGTGTGTTTTCTGTGTGATTTCCAAATTATTCTCAAATTGAACCATCTTGATTTTCAAGGGAAAGTGTATTGATTTTTTTTTATCATAAACCCATCAACTTCACTCCTTATGTTTCCTTCTGTTCTACCCCCTTAATTTATACCTCTTCTGAACTTCTTTTAGTTGAATACCCCTTCATTTGTACTCCATCAATGTGTGGACAAAATTGACATTCAAATAAGGATTCTACAATAAATTAAATTATGATCTTCACAATTAATTCGACTTTGTTTCTAGAGAGTTTTGAAATGAAATAAAATCAGCTTATCAAAAACAAAACAAAACCCAGAAACTTCCATTCAATGATTAAAAAGTAAACTCAGAAAGGTATTTTATGCAAATACTACACTACATGCATGCATTATTTCACTAGTTCATAATTGATAGTGCACACTATAGAAGATGCATAAGTGCTGCAGAACATTTGGCTTTGGATTTCCTGAATGAACAGATTACAGTAGCATCCTGCGTCACTGGTCCATAAGCTGAACTTGTGTTACACAAAGCAAAAGTGCAAACACTGAAGGGACATCGACATATTTACACAGTTTCAACATGATGTTCTGTAATAATTCAGCGAGGGGCACATGAAATAGAATATAAGATAGACTTCTTCAGTAAAGTACAAACTAGTCATGTCTAAATGACAAAAGAATAGGCATTCAAATATTTAAAGTGGATCAATTGGCATTCCATAATAAAAAAAATGGGCAGTGCACTTGGCTCTGAGTGATAAAGCAAACTTAAACACAGCCAATATAATAGAATTACTCCAACTGTGTTCTTCTTGGATCTTGGATTTTTTATTTTTGGTTTGACAACTATGGTGATGTTCAACTGTTTAAGTGCATAGTCAACACAAAGCAGCACAAATGCCATGTGCATAACCCATTATCTCAAGGCTAGTGCACAAAAACAATTCCACTAGCCTGTGAGCTGAAGGGACATGGAGTTCTGATCTCACTCACTTCTTTTGAGTATATGAATGCAAGTGCAGTCATATAGAATCTGATTAGTATGACCAGTTTGTTAACATTTACTTGGAAATCTGCCTCTGGAAATTTTGCCACCACATTTCCTATTTGCTCTGCAGCTGACTGAACTGGGTGGACTGGAAACCCAGAACTCCCCTGAGGGCTTGCTCTGAGCATCAGAGCTTGGCTCCCTGCCATTTCAGTTGCATCCCTTTGGAGGTCACACATCTTTCTTTCCTGAGAATTCTGAGCATTCCAAATCCCAGAGATTGCTGTAATGTATTTCCAAGTAGTAGTATTTTATACATATAGTTTGCCAAGTGTGCCTTCCTCTTGGATCCCATCTACATTTCAAGGGTCTAATTCCCACACTAATGGTACCTCCCCTTTTGGGTTACAGGTACAGTCTAAGGCCATTCATGGTGAATAGGCTGTCCACTTTTTCTCCGCTGTTGCTGTAAATGTTCCAGCTCAGCCTCATACATCATTTCTTGGACTAAGTATTTCTCTCGCCGTATGCGCTCACGGAGGCCCTTTGGTATATCTGGAATCAGGTATGCAATGAATGACTTAATCCCGAAAACGAGGTGCTGTAAGTTAAGAATAAAACTATGTTTTCAAAGGTTCCAAAACACTCATTGTAAAACAGAAAAGTCATGAACAATGATACATTTGTCTTAAAACTGAGCATCTGAACTTAATGTGCAGCATTTAGAATATTGCTTTCAAGAGTTATATGAAGAACACAAACATTATGGACTGCCACTGAAGGATATTAATTAGACACCAAAAATTGTTTCCTCTTTTTAATGTTGTATAATGATATCACTTCATAAAAAAGCATCTTAAATTCTTGTGTTCAAAATTCTCACATGCTATTTAATTGTACTATAATACCCATTAAGAGACACAAACATGAAAGGTTATTCTAGAAAAAATATATTTTCAACAGATCAAAATACATGCTACATAAACCTGTGAGCCAGTGATTATATTCAATAACAACAAATTTATTTTTCAAAAAATTCATTCTATAAGTTTTCACTATCAGTATAACTATTATGAAATATTTGATTTGTGTTAAATAATTCTGGTAAAATTTGCATTACTTATCTTTTGAAAATAAACCATCAACTTTGGGGGGTTTGTTATTTTTTGTTAGTTTGTTTTGTGAAATAATTTTGCTATTTATATCTTGCCATTCTGGCCTAGGACTTTCTTTGTAGACCAACTGATAGAAATCCACCTGCCTTTGTCTCACATGTGCTAGGAATAAAGATGTGTGCCACCACACCCAGCATTATTGCTAGACTTGAACAAGAATGTAACTCCAAAGGCATTAAACCTGTAAGTAAAGGCTCAGAATTTGAATGAGACCAATTAAGCCTTTATTGTATTAACACTCAGTAAATGTTGACCCTTGGTCAAATCTTCTACATCCTGTCTATGATAGTGATGACAATACTACCTCTTAAATGAATGAAGTAAACACACACTTGAAAAGCTTAAAGGAGTGCTTGGCACAGTGTGAGTCCAGCTCAAATAGCACTTCCTACAGTCATACGTATCCTATGAGAAAGATAGGTCTTTCCATTTCTCAGAAAAGAGAAGGAACAATGTGTTATTTGTAGGGTTAGTATAGCCTGTTAAAACAATACTTCTATGTAAAGGAAGGGCTTTTAGTGGACAATACCTTTTTATGAAAAAAGGAAGAATTCGTTGTACTTTTAGCTGTACTTGCTTATGGAAACTGCATTTCAAAATAGATAGTATAAAGCAATACATATTTCTCCCCATACAATTGGGACTTTCCTGATTATTTAAAAATATCATGACTAAAAAATTCAATAATATTCTTCATAATTATTGGAATAAAATAAAAATATATGCCATAATTTAGTAAAGTCTAATATATGACAATAAATATTTCGTTGTGCTTTCTTATTACAGGTCAGGTTTAGCAGATGTGTTCTAAGCACAAGTGGTGCTTATTAAGAATTCTTTCCGGACCCAAAGTAAAATAAGGAAGATACAAAAAGCTTTAAGGTACAAAATAATTGAAGTTATTTGAAAAATAGAACATCCAAAATGATACTATATTTTTAAACATAGACAAGCAACAACACTTAAAAAATTAACAAGTGTAAGGAATTTAAAAAGGTTAATTTGGGGTTATGGGATCAGTAATGGGTAATGAAGAAAGGAAAATGAAGAGGGTCTCACAAGGACCCATTGATGGTCACTCTGAATTGATGTGACTGATTAACTTTGTTGACTTGACTTTTGAGGAAAATAGAAAATATCTATCTTTTAAAATGAGATATAAGAGACATATCATTGAAAGTTTGGATTGCAAATGAGTTAAACTCTTATATTACCTGCAATGAAGTAGAAAGTTTTATTCAGGAGGATATTTTTATTGACTCTGAGAGTCATTAAATCAGAGAATTTTAGTCCTGGCTGCGACCTTTAGCAGCGAGCATTTCATTTTCAGATATTTCATTCTAAACTTTTAATTTATATTTGGAAACCACTTAGAATGAATAATTGTCTTAACATTTTTTTCAACATTTAGTGGGTAGAATGTTTGTCTAGCATTCACAAAGCCCTGGGTTCTACCCCAAAATTCATAGGAATCAGGTGTGGTGGTTCATGCCTGTAATTCTAGTTCTTGGGAGACAGACAGGGGGATTAGGAGTTTGAGACCAACCCTGGCTAAACAGCAAGTTTGAAACCAGTTTGAATACATGAGGCAGTTTTTCAAAAAAAATAAACAAACAAAACAATAACAACAAAACAAAACCTTTGTTCCAAAAATTTTAGGTATGGCTGTCTTTTTTGGTAATAGAAAACATATAAAGTTTTTCATTGATTCAGTGGTATTTCAGAGGAGGTGTTTAATACACCCCAGTGCTAAAATCTTCACTGCATCATGACTTGAAATAAGATGACAATACTGTATTAAGTTCCTTCAAAATTACCTCAGAGGATTACAATTCAATACTATCATGTCTGTGATAAACACCAATCACTTTTAATAAGAGTTTTGGACAAAACATGGAATCAGTCAATGCTTTTTAAACAAGCATATGCATGATTCATTATATTTTGAGTTAATTATTCAGAAATATCAAGTGTTCTATCCTTATGGGTAGATGTGGATTCATTTACCGGTTCATGAAAATCACCCCATCTCTTTAAGCATAGTCAGTCACTAGGAGCTTAAAACCGAAAGCCTCAATATTTTTCTGAGATAGTATCTTTCTCCTTGATTCTTTTGTATAGATCCATATTAACTTGTGTTTACATTACTCAACCCTTGCTCATTATTCTTCAAGCTCTTCATAATTGGTTTACCATATCTGAGCCTTTTCCCAGGCTCACCAAGGTTGTTTCTCAAAAGTCAGTGAAGACTTGACATCAGACTTACATATCTATCAGCAAAGCTGTTATCCACAGTCACCTCTCCTATGACTAACCTCAAACACAATAATGAAGGCCAGTCGAGCAGCTAGGATGTGCCAGTATTGCAGTGTGAACTCATAGGGTTTGGAACTCCAAGGCGGGCCTCTATAGTCTCGGTACCTACAATCCACAAAAACGGAAAGGATGAACAATAGCAAAACGTTCTTCATTACTCAAATTCCAAAATTATAGTTTAAATGATCTGTTTTACATGTAGGAAGGAAGAGATGACATGGCAAAGCAAACAGGAGAGATAAATATATTATAGGTAAGTTACCTGCAGTAACCAGATTTTCCCATACCAAGTTCACTCAGGTCAAAGAAGGATAAACTGTTGTTGACATATCCCTTTAGGCAACTAGGAGAAAACAACAGAGCTATATGAGTCACAATTAATTTATTTCTGCAATAATTTCTTCTTTATAAGTGACAGAATTGAGTAAATGCCATTTATTCCTTCTATTTTAAGTCTTCAGTGTTTTAATTTCTGTCTCATATCTTCTTATGTTATTTCTTCTCAATATTTTTTCTATTACTTTCTTTTACTTTGTTATAGAATTTTTTAGTGCTTTATACTCAACTGTGGGCAAAATAGGTATTTATAGATAATGAAATTGTTTTTATTTATCTAGAAAGATGGTCATCAGCCAGGTGTAGTGCATGCCTTTAATTCTAGCTGTCAGGAGGGAGTGATACTTAGATCTCTGAGTTCAAGACTAACCTGGACTACTGCTCATGTTCCATAATATCCAGGGCTACATGGAAAAACCCCATTTTTTGAAAAAAAAAGAGAAAAGAAAAGAAACGAAAAGAAAGAAAGGATCACATTGAGTGACTGAGTCTGTGCCAGAAAGACAAAGCTTGTGTGCTTTCTCTCATGTGTGTTTTCTAGATTTTAGACAGACACATAAAATTATGTAACTGTGACATAAAAACAGAAATCAAACTGGCTAGCTAGAGAGTGAGGATTATTAAGAGGTGAACTAGTATATGTGGCAATGAAGGGAATACACTTTAATATTTCTATTAAAATGTTCTTATATCACCCAACATCCTGTACATTGAATATAGGCAATATAATAATTAAAAGTGTCAGGTGATTTTTTAAAAAATTTTACATCTTAAAAGGGTAGATGCTAAATTCCAGAGTCTGGAAAAACATAGTTTTGTTATTATTATTTATTCTTGGTACTGACTTTTGTCTTTCAACTCCAAGAATTACAGAGTATTTTTTCTTGGAGACATATGCCATTCTTTGGTGAGTAGCAAAGTGTGACACTTTCTACACATAGTATTAAAATTTGCAAACTTTGTAAAATTAACAATTATTAATGTTTGTGAAGGACCCTTTGCTTTTCTCTTTGTAATTTTTAAGGTGATTAAATAGCGGTTGAGAATATAGCTAGTAACCATGGCATTTGCCGCCAATAGTCACAGTTACAAAAATCCAAGCAGATCTTTAGCCACAATTGTTGTTGTACCATAAATCTAAATGCAAAAAGTTGAAGGGTGATTAAGTCTCAGTGTTACTGAGAACATAGTGTTAATGTGGACTGGGGAGATGGTTTAGCAGGCAAACCTGCTTGCTGTCAATTCTGAAGACCTGAGTTCTATACCTGGGACCCATGTGTTAGAAGGAAAATAGCGGAACGTGTCTTCTAACCTTCACAAGGCAACCCCATGCACACAATAAATCAATAAACAATATATATTATATAATGCTGTTATAAATAGAACAATAAATAATTTTAATATAGTGTTAAAGTTATAGACCCTGAGGGATGATTGCAGACTACACATTGAGAAATACTCTCCTAGGAAAGATGATTGTTAAAATCTGAATTCAAGTATGTGTCTATTACATTCTTACATTCGAAATATTAGTCACAATGGAACAATAGCAACTGTATTCCTTGTCCATTCTATATTTTGTAGCATTGGTCAAATGTTTCCTTTTCAATATTGTTTTATCCACTACTGTCTGTCTCTTCATGACTTGCTCTGAAAATTTCTAATTTGAGTAGATTTTTCTCAATTTTATTGCTAAGTATGTTTGGCAGATTATTAAGTAATCACATGTCCCTCTTGATATATGATGTTTAAGTCAGAGAAAAACAGTGTCATTTGCCTGAATTTGGTCAACACCTGAAATTGGTCACTGAATGTGGAAATGCCAGGTGCCCTCCAAAGGACAGGCAGGTTCTTAAATGTAAACTCAGTAGAATTTTCAACCACCACTAGGTGGCAATAAAATTACCAGCAAGTCATACCAGACAGCAAATCTGTGTATTCCACACTTGATCTTAGCCAAAAGATTGAGAAGTGATTGAATTAGACTTTTCAAATTCTTAAAATCTGCTCCTAGATCATTTTGCATTAACAAAAGGCGGCATTTTTGTTTTTCAGTACTGATATTCAAACAACCTTATATTTACATTGAGTGAATTCTCAGACACCATTTCATAATCATACAGACTATTAAGAATTAAACATGGGAGGACCTTGGACTTAACATAGTGAAGGGAACCCTGATGGTTCTTTGGCTTGGAGAGGGGCGGAGTGGGGGTATGGGTGGAAGGGAGGGGAGGGAAGGGGGAGGAGGAGGGGAGGAGATGGAAATTTTTAATAAAAAAAAATGAGAAAAAAAGAATTAACCATGTCATAAAGATGATATATATACTTCAAATGACAAATTTGGAATTTAAATTTAAGGTGTCTAACATTGAATCCCTTTAAATCTCTTAAGGACTCAAGACCTGTTCAAAACTGTGAGCCTTGTCAGTTTGGTTGCTCACCTTCCTGGACTTAGGGGGAGCTGGGAGGACCTTGGACTTAACATAGTGAAGGGAACCCTGATGGCTCTTTGTCTTTGGAGAGGGGTGGAGTGGGGGTATGGGTGGAAGGGAGGGGAGGGAAGGGGGAGGAGATGGAAATCTTGAATAAAAAAATGAGAAAAAAAAAGATTTCTTCAACCTTGAGTGACCAAAAAAAAAAAAAAAAATCAATAGTACAATGCTTCTATTACTGCTCCTTCACAAAAGAAGAGACACTTGTGTTCAAGGGCTTTCCCGGGGCTCAGCTTGCCAGTAGTCAGTTAAGAGTTAATGCTACCCTAAAGCAATGCTCCATCTGTTGTTGCCCATGATCTCTATCCACAACTATTGCTGCTCTCACTCTTCTGCTTTTCTTATCTGATATTTAGGTACAAAGCTTTTTAAGGTGGCCCAGTTCTCTATAGGCAGTTCTCTTGTGAATTGTCCCCTAACATCTTCTGAAAAGGAACATTTTGAAATAATAAATATTGCCTAAAGTGGTTTTCTATATCCAGCTATTTTTTTCCCAGGGGACAGCAGGCAAAGTCTAGAGATACCTACTGTTAGTAGAATACATAGATTAAGACAGCTGTCATTGAATCAGTTGGTTAAAGACCACATGTTCTGCTAAGAATTGCACAGTGGGTAAAACAGCCTCCCTCCTGGTTTGAAAGAAATGTTTGAATTAAAATGTCAATAATCAAACTAAACCAAATTAAAAGGGTAAATACTGTAGAGGTTGCTAGGCTACCCTTTTGAAGCATGTATTTCAGTTTTAAATGAAAAACACTAACCACACAAAGGGAGGCGATTCTGCATCAGCCAGATGCCTGACTCTATATGCTTCCTGAAAATGTCTAGGCACTAAGATGACAGACTTTGAAGGTTCTGTTTCTCACTTTTGTCTGTCTTTGTTCCCTTTTTTATGGGCTTCACTTTCCTATCTGCATAGCAACAACACTGCTTTGTCTGGTTTGAGTCGGAAGCATCTATTCAGGCTTTAGAACTCAACATTTCTAGAAGCATTAGAATGTTCTTAGCACTTTGACATGGTTTCAAGTAAAAACAGACTCTAAAATTAGCTGTTGTAGAAAGCATGTTTTGTTCTTAGGCTCAATTGCTTTCATCTAATAAACACATTATAAACAAAATAACCAGAAACATTACTTTTTAATGGTCAGAGAACAAATTTCCCAATATGTTCTCCTTTTAATTGAGACTATAAGATAGATCAGAAAAAAAACATATAAATTTTGACCTTACTTCTCATTCTGTTTTACATGATTTGCACAAGGGCCATATTTGTATTCGTAGACAAAACGTGGGATGTAGTCAGATGTAATGGCAATTACGAATGCATTGGTGATCACAGCCAATATGCCAATTCCCTCAAGAATTCCAAGCCAGATACCTGGTAAGAGAAAGAATAAGGGTGGTGAATAAAAGTGAACAAGAAAAAAAAATCTCTGATTTATTTTATTTTGGAAAGAATATTCTGTTTCCAGTTTTATATTGAGCTACATTTCTGTACACCAATTATTTTTTAATATGAAATTGTCATATTGTATTACTGATTGTGTATGTGTGCTCACGCACCTGGGAACCTGCAGAGAGCAGAAGAGAGCATCCGATTGCCTTGTGAGTCACCCAGTGCTCATGATTAGAACTGAACTCTGGTCCTTGGAAACAGCAACAATTGCTCTCTTAACAGAAGAGTCATCTCTCCAGCCCCTTGTTACATTTTTTTTTTAAAAAAAACTGTAGTCCGCACACTCTACAGATATTAGAGATACTGCACACACTATTTCAAAGTGGGGAAAATTGAGTCTTACCTATGTCAGTTGCTCGGGCTGGCAGAGGCCTCCTCCACTGGGTCACAAATTTATATGCGTCCAGTCTGATTTCTATGATATTGTTTAACAAAGCCAAAAGAGGGGCCAGAGGAAAAGCAGCAACAAAGATGGTGGTAAAACCAAATTGCAAAACTGTAAGGCAGAAACATTAGGGAGTTGTAAATACACACAGTAAAATCTACTGAGTGCCTCACTGTGCTAGTAAGGAACATTAGATGAATTACCTTTAATAATACCTCTGCCCAGTAAACACTCTTATTTTTATAGTTGAAGAAACTTTGGTTCCTATGTGAAAGAGTAGATGTCTAGAGAATGTTAAAAACTTGTACTCTATCTATATAAGGGTATATTTAACATCCACTTTCCCCCTCCTGCCCACATATAATATGAGAATAATGGCAAAGGAATTAAACAGAAAGGAAGTAGGAGAAAGGAAGAAAAGGGTGAATGGGGAGGAAAAATATCAGAAATACAGGCAAAGAGGCGTATTTTCCTGAAGACTCTGGCAGGGACACAAATGATCTCCAGTACACTACCCTGTCTTCTTTTTTGTAGATCAAGATATTGAAGGTCAGAAAATATGTCAACAACTGGTCTGGGAATCCATGTTTTCTTACTATAAATTAATGACATTTTTCCAGAAATTCAGACTGGTTTCTAGAATGTAGAAAGGATGGATTTGAAAAGAGTCTGTGGAGTGAATACGGCAAAAATATATTGTATGAAAATATTAAAGAATTAATAAAAATATTATTTTATAATAACTGTGACTTTCTTTGAGAGGATACTATTTTTCTTTACGAAGAGTTGATCTAGCTTTTTTTATTTTTCATCAAAATATTTGCTCAACAGCCTGGTTTGGTGATACATGCCTATAAACCTATCACTGGGGATACTAAGTCAGGAGGATGCTGAGTTCAAAGCCAGCCTGAGTTATTCATCAAGTTCAAGATCGGTATTAAGTACACAGGGAGACTGTATCTCAAAAAGAATACAGCTTAAAAACTAGAGGTTTCATTGTGAGAACAACCTCGTTTTAACTAGATAGCATGGCTTCTTGACTGTAATGTCTGCAAGAGTGAACACGGCATGCTCCGGACCTCTGATTTTGTTAGGATGTGGTTCTCTTGTGTTTCAGAATGATCAGTGCGAAAGGAGAGTATTGTCATTATTGCCATTTTTCCTGAAACCAAAGCTCATGTTAACTAGACAAAGTAATATTAACGAGGACACATGGTCCCGCAGAAAAGCCTCTCCTTACCCATTTCTAAGTACTCGTCCATCAGTCCGTGAATATTCATGGGCTGAAGATTCCAGTCATTTTCCCACTGTGGTATAGAAGCATCCTGTATTCCCCGCTTGATTTTATGTCGTGACCACCAGTTTTGGATTAACCTGCATCAGAGAGCAGACCAAGGGTATGTGAACTGTTACTAAAGCATCTGTGGAAAATGTGTATATTTACTAAGAAATAACAAATTTCAAATAATCTATTGTTATATCAAGTATTCTTGGAAGTGAAGATAGTGGTGTTAATTTTTAAACAAATGTAAACGAAGTAAATATAAACTCTACAAAGTTTTAAATCTTTAAATTATAAAGTCAAATTTAAAAAGATTTAGTGAACGTTACTAAATCCTATCATTCTAGAACTCTTTAAAGTCCTCCAAACATTAGATACTAAATCATTGCCAGGAAACTGAGCCATTCCTTGATACTGACTAAGCTAAATTCATTTCTCCTACCTCCCCCTGTAAAAACTCCTATGTTGCCCATTGTCTTTAGGCCTGAGTCCTTCATTGCTCATATTCTATCAGTTTTTTAAACTGTTCATGTGATTATGAATAAAATTATGTTCTGCTGATGTAGGTGTGTCTTCTATCTATCTGATGATTTCATTGGTTAATTAATAAAGAAACTGCTTGGCCTGATAGGTTAGAACATAGGTGGGTGGAGTAGACAGAACAGAATGCTGGGAAGAGGGAAGTGAGGCAGATGCCTCAGACAATCATCATGCCTCTCCTCTCTGAAACAGACGCGATGGAGCCAGCCGCCAGGTCAGACATGCTGAATCTTTCCTGGTAAGACACCACCCGTGGTTATTAGATTATTATTATTATTAATATGGGTTATTAGATTATTATTAGATTATTAGATGTAGTCAAGATGTGAGTAAGAGGCTGAAACTAGTGGGCCAGGCAGTGCTTAAATGAATACAATTTGTGTGTTTTTATTTCTGATCATAAGCTAGCCAGACGGCCAGGAGCAGGGCGGCGGGAACACGGCCCACTGCTTATCACTACATTCTGCATAGAATAACGGGTCTACATGAGGTTGCAAGAGTCGTACGTTCTGGTCTCCATCTTGGCACTTAACTTCTTAGAGTTTATAAACACATGAAAAGTTTGAACACTAATGATAACATTCTGCTGCTATAGTTAAGGAAAAATATCATCAATGGATTTGCTTACATGAATCATTGTCTGGGGCCTGGAAAACAAGTGAAAATTCTCTATCACTGGCCTGAGAATGTTCATGATACTATGAAGTCTAGTGAAAACTTGGTATGCACTGGGATGGGCTTCTGCATAATGAATTATTTAAGACTTTGAAAAAGGATACTCTAGAATGACAGAAAATTTCACAGTTCAGTTAATAGAACTTAAGGCTTAATTTTAGGTATTGGAGACTCAGATTCCATTGGAAGAAGCAGTGCTCCAGTCAATATCCCATGGAGGTTGCCCTTGGAATCCCACAGAGATGTGAAAGGGGAGGCAGGTTAGAATTGACACAGATCTGCTTATTTAAATTTTATTTGTATTGATTTTGCTTAAGGTTTTAGCTGAATAGAAAATTATGGTTTAAAATTTGAAAACTACTGCTTTGGTGATCCATTCCATCTTGCTATTTTCGCTCAGTATTTGACATCCATGATCCAAGATTACCATCAGAGTGAGGCCATGTTTACAGTCAGTGTCAGACATGAACAATGAACACAGAAGATCACATATGATGGTGATACAAAGAATCCATTTCTGTTCAACAATCGCCACAATTTCACCCTGCTGAAATTTATGAAGTGCTCATGGCAGGTCAAATCCTATGCCCCACACTTGATGTCTAATTTCCTTAGCTGTGTTTATATGATGCCTCCTATACCACACATTTTAGAGTGATAGCAAAAGGAGAGGAAGGAACATAGCAAGTACATGAGGGACTCTAGCCTTTTATTCCTCATGCAAGCTTTATGTAGAAGAGATTTTATTGAGTCTGTTATATAACCTATACATATATATTTATAAAAATATATTAGATATTCACATTTGTATATAATATACATTCCTCTAAAGCATTTTGTTATTTAAAATTTAAATTATATTGGGTCATTTCATTTAGTCTTTGCAAATCTCTTGTTTCACAAGTGAAAAAAAATATCAGAGAGATGACATAAACTCTAACCAAAATTAGCAAGTAACAGAGAAAAAATTCAGACCGGGAGTAGACCATTCTGAACCCATGCTCTAAGTCTCCCCATAGCTTAACCGATACTCATCATGCTGCTGTGTTAATAGGACTTCTCCACCACTAGGACAGTGGCTCACGAAGGTCATTCATAGGAAGACATGGAAAAAAGAATGAAAGTAAAATTTGATGAGTAAGCCTTTTTATATCATTAATCAACGAGTAAATCTATATATCATGAATCAGCTAATCAGTTTTTCCTTCATATGAAAATGTCCTCACAGGATATTATCACACCAGTTTGCTTCTAATGATTTTTGTAGAGGGGAGGTAAAGAAGGCATCATAAAATGTTTGTCAAACTTTGTTCTGTCAAACATCTTTTGTTTGAATTTTCCATTTTGGAAAGAAAGGAGGCCCTTTTTATTTAACGATAATGTTACTATCACATTATAACTGTTGACAGCTCAAAGACAACAGAGAATTTCTTTTCAAGATTCTGTTTTACTAATGTTTAAAAGTAGCTAACAAACCGAACTAGTATTCTACGTACATTAGTTCCTTTAATCCCATCATCTGGTCCTGAAGTTGATCTAACCATTTATTTTTTCTTAAAGATGTAAAACTTGAGGCTCAGAAAGGCTGAACTGAGAGGAAATTATACATTTAGTAAGGAGCAGAGTGGGAGCTGACCGACCATCTCATTGCTCACGAACCCCAAAACATAACTATATATAAAACACGTCTAAAGATAGCATGCTCACGGATATCCCAGCTCCATGAAGTTGTTCCATATTTGCTTCAAAAACATGATGACTCCCATCTGGAGGCAGAGGTCTATCAGACAGCCACTAGGATGGCACTAAAATAGAAGAGTAAGAGCCATAAGTTTCCTGCTCCCCACCACAAAGATTCTACTTCTCTCTGTGTGTCCCAAGCTGCTTCAAATATCTCCAACTTTAAATTGCAAGGTAAACTTTACATCTGGGTCACATTTTTTCATGTAAAAAAGTGGAAACAAGATACAATGGCATTTTCAGTAACCAAGGTGGAATTTGGGCTAGCTGTCAGTGTGTACTTGCTGTTTCTGTCAATCATGGGTGCATATGATGAATGCTAACAAATGTTCTACATCTATATACAATAAGGTATTTAGGAAATACAGTGTTTATGATTTTGTTTCTAGATCTTTCTATTTCCAAATAATTTTAGATTTTCTGAAAAAATTAAGACATTTTATTAAGATCTCTATTACTCCCCTTTCAGCTCAAAGCTAAGAAACTAACAATAGTGTGTTGCAAATGGTGATGACCATTGTCATTTCCTCCCTCTCCTCAAGGGCTGCTGAACAAGGCAATCAGCATACAGCATTGCATGTCTTTCTTGTCTCCCCACTTTCTTCTCTTCTGGACAGTATTTTTATAACCTCAAGTGATATAAAAATCACTAGATCATGTAGGTCTCCTTGCCTGGACTTTTATGAAAATTTTCTTCTCTGTCCTAATTTCTCGCAGTTGTTTGGATTCAATAAATTAGTATGAAACATACAAAAACACACACACACAGTCACTCACAGAAATATGATTTAAATGATTACTACAACTAACATGTGCTACGTTGAACTGAACTATAAAGGCAATTCAGGTGGAAAATGTGGGTCTGGATCTTTAGAAATCAGATCAGGTCCTGCTCATAAAAATGGGGGTTCCTATGGCTTTGATCATAGTTTCTATTTCTGTCAAATTGGTACTAGTGGGACTTCAAAAGGAATGAATAATTAAGACTTAAAAGAGCCTGCTTTTCCTGTTCTAGCCCAGTAGATCAACAATCTGAGCCAGAGAGTAGGTTTGCCCATGGCCATGCTCATGACATACCAGGGCTCAGGGTCAATAATTCCAGGTCACCTCTTCCTTCTAACATGAACATATGACCCCTGACTTCTTCCTCACTTTATACCATGCATGTGTTCCATAGAATGTCTGAAGTTGAATCACTAAGATACATGGGACAATCACAGCTCAACTAGGTGGCTCTCTATTTTTGTAGAGAGACTTGGAAGCAAATTGACTTGCTCAGAGTCTGAGGAAGAATTACTCTTGTCTCATGTTAAGGATAAATTTTATTTACCAAATATGTCAGTTGTGCTGGAATGTAGGCTTGGCACACATACAGTATTATGAGAAAGAAAACCATGAGAGATATAGGATTGAATCATTCCTGTAAAGGATATGTTGAAGTCAAAATAAAAAGTCAACAATGTTTCTGTTAAAATTGAGCCTTGAAAAATTTGTGATTTATAAATATCTTTATCTTTATTATAGAGAACAACAAGAAATGATGGCCTTTGTTAGTTTATATAATTCACATTGTAATGGCTAAACCCAGTGCTTAAATGCTCTAAACTTCATTTGGTAGAAAAAAATCTCATACTTAGAATATATATTCGGTCATGGATCAATGACTGACCTAAGCAAGACCTAAGCAAGAATGAGATGTTTTCTCATTCTTGGTGAGAATGTGTGTGGGGAAGGTGGGAAGGAGACTGAGTATCTTTAGTCATGATACCTACTTTGAGGAAGCTAGGGCCTGGACAAGACTGTCAGACTACATGTCCCTTTGCTTCACCTACTTTAGAATTTTCACTCTAAACCCATCTCAATATGTGAACCAGTCATTGGTAATCTCAGCAAAAGGTATGTTCAAGGTTATGCTCAATCCCATCCCAGTGGTGGCTGGAAATAATGATCAAAGCAAGATTTTGAGGCAATGCTAATTTTATTTGCATCATACTTTCATCAATTTTGTGACTTTCAGTAAATTATAAAACTTTTCTGTTTTTTTGTTCACTCATCTATAAAATTAATATAGCAATAATATAGCTATGAGGATTTAGTGAAATTGTATAGAAAGAGCACTTAATAAAAATTTCTGTAATATACCAGTATTTAGTAAGTGCTTGGTAAATGTCAGCAATTTAAAACAATTTAATAATGGATTTATATGATATTTTTGTGAGATATCGCATAACTATAGTGAGAGCCACAAATCCAATGTAGTTAAATCTTGACAAACTGTATCATTTTTCTTTATACTGATTCCTATCAATTGTGCCTCTTATTTGAAATGCATAATTTAATTTAATTTCACATATGAAAATACTGTGCTACCTCTTCCCGTTACCATTTCAAAAAGGAAGGAGCTGAAATTCCCAGATACAATTTTTCTCTGGGTGGGAAATTCTAGCAAATAGGACATTAGAATTCAAGGGCAAAACATTTGTTCATTTATGATTATATCCTATTCTTCATGATTACTAATGTATCAGATAAGTCAATGAGACTGTCTTTTGAAGACCCTTAATTAGAGACCTGCTCTAAACCCTGAGCTCATACTCGCTTCTTATGTGAAGGAATTGAGAGTAAATACTTATCCTTAATTTTCAGACTCTCTCTATAATTGTAGATTTCTAAGGCATATTATAAATTACAATGGTAATTTTATTATTTTCCTAAAATATTCAGTTCTTTGATGGTAAATATAACCAACACATATCTTATCTGTAATTGAAAATGTGGAGGATGATGAGACATTTTACTGATATTAGTATTATACTTATTTTTCTTGAGTTTTCAATGATTAATGAAGATTTACCACAATTTCATAATTAAGAATAATAACATGCATTTGAACAACATTAATGGTAGTGATAGCCCCTCAAAGGGCATCAATCTGCATCTAAGTGGCTATAGCCATTCTGTTCCCACCTTAGGCTTCCTAACTAATTCAGTCAATCCCTTTTGAAAGAAGCAAGCTTTAAGTTACAAAGGGAATGAGCAGGGTGACCAGGCTTCTGTTGGATATGGGCATAATTCCTGGCCATAAATATCAACAAAAATAAATTAACAGTTATATGAATAAACAGAACAAAATAAACTGAAAATAAAACCAAGACGTCTGGGGAATCTAAGGTTTAATAAAGGTCTTAGTGTTCCCCCTCACCCTCAAAGTCTTACTTTGTAAAAGCCTATATAGATTTGTGATTCATTATGCACTCAGTGTTTGTTGCCAAATTATTTATAGGTAAACATTAATTTACAAAATGCAACAAGCACAACCTTAGACTATGAGAGGATCTTCACAAATTGTTGCTGATATTTATCACTCTTATGGCTCCAGCATTATAGTTGTAATATTCTGTGGCCAAAGACAGACAAAGGCTGACTGCCATGACATATTTCTAGATGGCTCTTTGGCCTGGAGAGGGAGGGAGTGGGAGTATGGGTGGAGGGGAGGGGAGGGAAGGGGAAGGAGGAGGGGAGGAGATGGCAATTTTTAATAAAAAATAAATAAACTGGAAAAAAAGAATCAAGGGAACTAGAAAAAAAATAATTTGGCAACATAGTCATTACTGCTGTTAATTTAGCATGGATAACTAGATAGTCATGAGTCATGAATAAAGGGCAAAGTACAAATTGCAAGGGTAATTAACATTTGAGCCTAGCTTTTTATTGTAAAGCATGTATTCCGAGGAAGTTTTAGGCTTCATTCATGTATAGAGACAATTTCTAAAACAATCTGGAAAGAATATAAATGAGGCCTCCATGTGGTTTTGATGAACTTTTTATTTAATAGAGAAAAGAATTATTTCTTCCTTCGTTTTTCTTCTGTAATCTTTTCTCAACACTTTCTATATTATAACCTCATATTAAAGACAACATCTGTTCATTGGATTTTTCCAAGGGAATCATGAAAATCATTTTGACTGAGAGAATGAACAAAATTCTGATCAGGAAACACAGAACCAGACATAGACAATTATAAAAATAGGAGTTCATAAATCTAGAGTCTCCTTTTGCTATTAAATATGCAGTTTCTATTTGGTAGAAAATATTTGATGATTCTTTATACAAAAGCAAGTTTTTAATTAGTAAAATGTCGTTATATTAGAAAATTATTAAAAACGAGTTATTTTATGTTCCTAGAATTGAGAAGAAATTATTAATAAATACAATGAGAATGGTTTATATACATTTAAATACAGTTTAAGCTAGGTATAATGGTTCACTCATATGATCCCATTACTTGGGAGGTTGAGGCAAGAAGGCCAGGGGTTTCAACTAGTTATCGGGTGCATAGCTAGTTCAAAGGCATTGTGGATGGTGAGACTCTTTTTCAAAACAAACTAACAATAACAACAACAACAACAACAACAGCAACAACAAAAAGTCCCAAGCAAACAACAAGAACAAAACAAAAGATTTATCATTTTCATTAGATAAATGTTAAATATTTTTCTAAAATGAGCTATTAAGGAAAAATTAAAATTTTAGGCAATTTGAAATAGGAGATTCAAATTGTATTAGTTTATGAATTAATAAGCACAGAAAGTGAACAGGAAGAGCACACAGAGAGAAATATATCATAACCATAGACATAAAAAACCCCAGTATTTCTCAACTTGCTTGCTATCAAAGGAACCAAAATCAAAGGAAGATATCCTGTGACTAGTTAGATCCTTTCCCGTCCTTGTGTTGGCTAAAGCATGACAAAGCTGACTTTTTGAGCAATAGTCTTTCAGCCTCATGAAGACACATGAGTGAACAGTGAACCTACCCCTTCATCTTGTTTCTCTGGGTCATACATTTTGTAAATCAATAAAGAATGTGAACTTTCAGGACATGTTCACAGAAGTTTATTTTATGTTTTATTTTAGACTGAATTTTCAATTCATCAAAGGAAAGCTAACATATTACATTTGGAAACTCACTCAATAGATACAAACACTTTTCCAAAATGAGTAAACTTATGGGATTATATTTGTGGAGCTTATAAATAGAAAACATACAAACAAGAAAACATGATTTAAAAACAATCAGGAAAGAGGCCAGTATATTGGCGTTTAAGTCTAAAAGCATCTTTTTTTATGTAGTTACTTCCATTTTGAACACAAAAATCTGCTCTCTTCCAAAATTTGCCTCTAACACTCATGGATATCTTTCTTCCTCAACCCATTACCTCCCACAGTCGCTGGCCTGTATCCATACCCATCCACACACCCACTCTCATGGGATTACTTACTTCCTCCAGTCTCCATCGCTCAAAAAGTTTATTGTATTTTCCTGGGTGGCCTACGAATCTGTAAAAGAGTGTTTGAATTCATTAGCAATTAAGTGAAGTTCACCTGCTGACGCATCACACAGAGTGCTTGTGTGGGCAGCCGTAATTGTTCACTGGTGCAATTTGTCCCCTCCAGTTGATGTTCGCTGTGCTCAAACAACATCAAAGTAACTGACTTTAAAAGGAGAAAGTGCAAAATGAACTCAGTACCAATGAGTAGAGAAAGCGCTGATATATTAATCTGATGATATTCAATACTTTCTTTCATGAGGAATTTTAATACTGTGTGGGCCAGGCTAACGAATATCATCATAATGTACTGAATGGTTTTGTTCAAGTTGTTTCTAGCTTCTGAATGTTCCCATGGGACCATGTGGATGAAGGGCTAACTAAATAGCAAACTGGGCTCCTCAATTTTGTGCTTTTATTTTTCTCAAATTTTAGATTGAAGGAGAAAAAATAATTAAAATCCTGGTTTACACATCAAGAAATCATAACAGGGATATATGAAATTATTTTTTTCTAATTTAAATATTAATTAGTTATGATTAGATGATAACTCAAACATGGTGTTTTTCTTCTCTCTCTCTGTCTCTCTTATGTGTGTATGTGTGTGTGTTTGTGCAAAATTTAAGTGGTAGTAACTGTCAGAGGTTATTAGAGTAAGAAAACATGCAAAAATTATTACATAATATTCTAAGGCAGAGGTAAGAATTCTCTGCTTCTATTACCTAATTGGCAACAGAGATATTTGTGTTTTGTTTCCTTCCTGGCAATGGCAGGATGTGTAAAGTTAACTCACCTTCCCAAAAAGAATGCAATATAGAAGATAGAACTGTTCAGATTGACAAATTGGAAAAGGAACATCTTCAAGGCAAAGCTGTTTTCCCATTCTGATTCTGTTCGAGGATATTCTATAAGAAACACAGAATATTGACATACATAAGATGAACAAAAAATCCCAGATTCTGCCTTTGAAAATTTCTCAGTCTTGCAAAGAAAAGGTAAAAGAGAACTTATACAGGTTACAAAATAGAAATAAATGAAAAAATTGTATACACACACACACACACACACACACACACATACACATTATTATGGAAAGAGTCAGACATGGAAAAATCTCTTTGGATCAATAAAAGCTCTATATAGATCATATTTGAAATGACCAAAATGTCTAGATTGCTAAGATTTAATTGGGGAAAATCATTCTAAAAAATAAGGAGAATTCAAAGTGTTATTCTGCTTTTTATATATATTTTTTTTAATTCTTATTTTTTTAATTTGTATTTTTTTAAAAAAAACTATATCTTTTCTCATTTTACATAACAATCCCAGTTCCCACTCTGACTAAGAGATCTTTATACTAATCCTAAATGGACTATTTCTTCTAGTATCTTCATATGACCCGATATAGTTGCTTCTGATTTGACTTTGAACTTGGGCAATTTACCTCAATCTTACCAACAAAAGACTAGGAAATTGAGATATAGGAGCATGCTAAGAACCTCTACATGTATGTGTCTCCCCTTACAAACTAGATGTCATGTAAAAATTGCTATTGTACTATTACAGACAAACTCAAGACAGACTTCCAAAAATGGATATGGAGAAAGATGAAGGCCATGAAAGAGAGCAGCAATCTTAAAAATCCAACATGAGGTTCAGTATATGAGTGAAGATGCCAATGAACACACACACACACACACACACACACACACACACACACACACACACACACATATAGTAACCAGGTTAACTTGGTGTAACCAGGTGGGTATTTGTGAGTTCTTTACTAGTGAGTTTCAAGTAGATAGTGCCACATAGTGAGAACCTTACTCCAAAACCAAAAACACACAAACAAACAAACAAACAACCTAAAACAAATGAACAAGCAAAAATACTTTATAGTGTTTTCCTTCTAATTGTAGTCATTGGCAATACAGAATCTTGGAATATAGCCGTTGTTCATTTTGATGGGGGAAGTAGGAAAATGAATCCATTATTATATACTGTTTAAGAATGATCGTTGAGCTGAAGAGATTGTTCAGCTATTAAAGGTTAAGCTCACAATGAGTATGTCAAGAAATGAACTTCTCTCTTTCATATAATTTTATTTGTTTTTTTAAATTTCTTTCTTTACTTTTTAAAGTATTTGCAATATTCATATTCAGATAGATCCTTTCTGAATCTCCCAGAACTAAGTTCAAATGGGTATTAATACAGAATCATAAAACCTAATGAGACAAGGACAAAGGAGAAGCCATCATATGGTACAGGTCTGTTTCCTAAATATCAAAAAATAATTGAAATCAAGTAACTAGCTAGATCAGCAGAGGAGGATTAAACTGAAGTCTAACATGAGGTAGTGGTTGAAGAATAACAATTTTCCAAAAGAATGCTGAGACATGCTTATCAGATCACAGATCAATAAAAATATGACTTGGAGGATCCAAGAAGAGATGCTGTATACACGCGTATATTCTGAGAACCATAACTATTTATTTTGAGTCAGCAGATAACAAGGTAGGCCGAACAGAGGTAAAGATGACTCTGAAGGGAAGTTGTTAAATCTAAAACACTATCTAAAATTCTAAGAGTTGGGGTTTTTCAAAGTACAGAATCTTTTCCATTCCATAGGTCTGGTAACCAGCTGACAATACACACAAAGTGTCCTACATGTATCATTTTTGTTTTGTTGTGTTGTGTTTACTGCCAATTCAGGCACCTGGGATCAATTCCTGGAGCCCACAATGTGGAAGCAAAAAACTGACTCCAAAAGACACACACACACACACACACACACACACTAAACAAATGTAATCCAAAATTTTAAGTGAATGAGTGTCGTTATTTACTAGCACTTCAGAAAAGTCTTTTACAAGAAAGACATCAAAATATAGAGATAAAAAGAACCAGCCAGAAACTTGGTACTAGGGAAATTCTCAGGAATCCAAAAGAATGATCCTAGATAAGACCCTAAGCAATAGTGGAGAGGGTACCTGAACTGGCCTTCCCCTGTAATCAGATTGATGACTACCTTAATTTTCATCATAGAACCTTCATATATCAACTGATGGAGGCAGATGCAGAGATCCTCAGCCAAGCATTGGACCAAGCTTCCATAGTCCAGTTCAAGAGAGGGAGGAGTATTACAAATAATGCTGCTATGACCATAGTTGAACAAATGCTTTTATAATATGACAGGGCATCTCTTGGGTATATTCCCAAGAGTGGAATTGCTGGGTCCTGGGGTAGGTTGATCCCGAATTTCCTGAGAAAACACCACACTGCTTTCCAAAGTGGTTGCACAAGTTTGCATTCCCACCAGCAATGGATGAGTGTACCCCTTACCCTACAACCTCTCCAGCAAAGGCTATTATTGGTGTTTTTGATTTTAGCCAATCTGACAGGTGTAAGATAGTATCTCAAAGTTGTTTTGATTTGCATTTCCCTGATCGCTAAGGAGGTTGAGCCTGACCTTAAGTGTCTTTTGGCCATTTGAACTTCTTCTGTTGAGAATTCTCTGTTCAGTTCATTATTTGTAATAGCCAGAACCTGGAAACAACCTAGATGCCCTTCAGTGGAAGAATGGATGAAGAAAGTGTGGAATATATACATACTAGAATACTACTCAGCGGTAACAAACAATGACATCTTGAATTTTGCATGCAAATGGATAGAAATAGAAAACACCACCCTGAGTAAGGTAACCCAGGCCCAAAAAGATGAACATGGGATGTACCCACACATAATTGGTTTCTAGCCATAAATAAAGGACATCGAGCCTATAATTCATGATCTTAGAGAAGCTAAATAAGAAGATGATACCAAAGTAAAACAGATAGTTATCATCCTGGATATTAGAAGTAGACAAGATTGCCAGGCAAAAATTGGGAACTTGGGGGTGGGGTGGGATGGAGGTAAGGGGAGATGGAGAGAGAAAAGTGTGAAGGGGAGGATGGGGACAGCTTAGGGGAATGGGATGGTTGGGATGTAGGAAGGGTGGATATGGGAATAGGGTAGTATATACCTTAATTAAGGGAGCCATTTTAGGGTTGGCAGAGACTTGACTCCAGAGGGGTTCCCAGGTGTCCACGGAGATGCCCCCAGCTAGTTTCTTGGGCAACTGAGGAGAGGGAGCCAGAAATGGCCAGATCCTATAGCCATTCTGATGAATATCTTGCATATCACCATAGAACCTTCATCTGGCGATGGATGGAGATAGAGACAGAGCCCCACATTGGAGCACTGGACTGAGCTCCCAAGGTCCAAATGAGGAACAAAAGGAGGGAGATCATGAGCAAGGAAGTCAGGACCACGAGGGGTGCACCCACCCACCGAGATGGTGGGGCTGATCTAATCAGAGCTTACCAAGGCCAGCTGGACTGGGACGGAAAAAGCATGGGATAAAACCGGACTCCCTGAACATGGCAGACAATGAGGGCAGTTGAGAAGCCAAGGACAATGGCACTGGATTTTGATCCTACTACGCATACTGGCTTTGGGGGGGGGGCTTGCCTGTTTGGATGCTCACCTTCCTAGACCTGGATGGAGGGGGGAGGACCTTGAACTTCCCACAGGTGCAGGAACCCTTATGGCTCTTTGGACAGGAGAGGGAGGAGGAGTGGAGGGGGAAAAGGGGAGGTAAATGGGAGGCGGGGAGGAGGCAGAAATTTTTAATAAAAAGAAATAAAAAAGAGAGGGAGGAATGATAATATGAACAAACAGATCTGGACCCACAGAAACAATTGACTTGAGCTAGTGAGAGCTCACTGACTTGACTGATAGTGGGGGAACTTGCATAGGACCAGATTCGGCCCACTGAATAAGGGTGACAGTTGTGTGGCTTGAGTAGTATGTGGGGCCACTGGCAGTAGGATCAGAATTTATCCCTAGTGTTCGAACTGGATTTTGGAGCCCATTCTTTTTGGAGGAATTACTTGCTCAGCCTAGATATAGTGGGGAAGGCCTCAGTCCTGCCTCAAAGTGATATGTCAGACTTTGTTGACTTCCCTTGATCCCTTACCTTACTTTACCTTTTCTTGGGAGTGGATGGGGGGCTAGAGTGAAGAGAAGGTAGGGGGAGAGGGAGCTGGAGATAGGGAACTGGGATAGGTATGTAAAATGAGAAAAGATTGTTTTGTTTTGTCTTTAACAAAAGAAAAATGTTTATTAGAAATCATCTTTCACAGTCATAGACCAATACTATTATTACCATGAATTACTTTTTTGGAGTGTCTCTGTTTCTCTTTTTATTTTCTTTTTTATTGCTTTTATTGAGCTATATATTTTTCTACGCTCTTTTCCCCTCTTGCCCCTCCCCTCTTCACTCTCCCATGATCCCTGTGCTCCCAATTTACTCAGGAGATCTTGTCTTTTCTTACTCTCCTTGTGAATTATATCCATGTATGCCACTCGTAGGGTCTTGGTTGACTAGGTTCTCTGGGGTTGTGAATTGTAGCCTGGTTTTTATTTGCTTCATGTCTAAAAGCCACTTATAAGTGAATACATATTATATTTGTCTTTCAGGGTCCTGTTTACCTCACTCAATATGATGTTTTCTAGATTCATTCATTTGCCCACAAATTTCAAGATGCCATTTTTTTTTCTGTTTTGTAGTACTCCATTGTGTAAATGAACCACATCTTTTTTTATCCATTCTTTATTGAAGGGCATTTAGGTTGTTTCCAGGTTCTGGCTATGACAAATACTGCTGGTATGAACATAGTTGAGCATTTGTCCTTGTGGTTTGATTGAGCATTCTTTGGCTATATACCCAAAAGTGATATTGCTGCATCTTGAGATAAGTTGTTTCCTAATTTTCTGAGAAAATGCCATATTGATATCCAAAGGGGCTATACCAGGTTGTAGTCCCACCAGCAATACTAGAGTGTTCCCTTTACCCTACATCCTCTCCAGCATAAGCTGTCATTTATGTTCTTGGTCTTGGCCATTCTTACAGGTATAAGATGGAATCTCAGAGTTGTTTTGATTTACATTTCTCTGATGGCTAAGAATGTTGAACATTTCCTTAAGTGTCTTTCAGCCATTTTCATCTGTTGAGAGTACTCTTTTTAGGTCTAGATACCATTTTTTTTAATTAGATTATTTGTTCTTTTGATGACCAGTTTCTTTAGTTCTCTGTATATTTTGGAGATTAATACTCTGTCCGATATAGGGTTGGTGAAAATCTTTCCCCATTCTATAGGCTGCTGTTTTGTTTTGTTGACCATGTTTGATGGAGGACTCTCATTGGCTAATAAGGAAACTGCCTGGCTCATTTAATGGGCCAGCCCTTAGGTGGGTAGAGTAGACAGAACAGGAATAAGGAAGTGAGGTAGATGGCTCAGTCAGATGCCACGCCTCTCCTAAGTGAAGTAGATGCTGTGCCTCTCCTCAGGGAGTCAGAAGCGATGAGGCTCCGGCCCAAGATGGACGTATGCTAGAATCTTCCCAGTAAGGCACCACTTCGTGGTGCTACACAGATTATTAGATATGGGTTAATCAAGATGTGAGTAAGAGGCTGAAACTAATGGGCCAGATAGTGTTTAAATGAATACAGTTTGTGTATAAGCTAGCCAGGCAGCTAGGAGCTGGACAGGAAAGCAGCCCTCGGCTCCACACTACACCATGTCCTTTGCTTTACAGAAGTTTCACAGTTTTAGGAGGTTCCATTTATTTATTTATTTTCTTGGTGTCTGAACTACTGGTGTTATATTTAGGAAGTACTCTCCTGTGCTAAAGTGTTCAAGAATACTTCCCACATTCTCGTCTATGAGGTTTGGTGTGGTTGGTTTTATGTTCAGGTCTTTGATTCATTTGAACTTGAGTTTTGCGCATGGTGATAGATATGGATCTATTTTCCTTCTTCTATATGTTGATACCCAATTATGCTAGCACCATTTTTGAATATGCTTTTCCCCATTTTATATTCTTTGCATCTTTGTAAATTATCAGGTGTTCATGGTGTGTGAATTGATATCCAGGTCTTTGATTCTGTTTCACTGGTCCTTTGGTCTGTTTTATGCCATTACCAGGCTGTTTGCAGTACTGTAGCTCTGTAGTAAAGTTTGAAGTCAGAGATTGTGATGGCACCAGAAGCTCCTTTATTGTACAGGACTGTTTTGGCTAGTTGGTAGTTTTTTGTTTAATTTTTTTCTTTTCCATATGAAGTTGATTGTTGTTCTTTCAAGATCTGTGAAGAATTTTGCTAGAATTTTGATGGGCATTGTATTCAATCTGCAGATTGCTTTTGGTTAAGATTGCTATTTTTACTATGTTAATTCTACCTACCTAAGAACATGGGAGACCTTTCCATTTTCTGGTGTATTTTTAAATTTCTTTCTTCAAAAATTTAAAGTTCTTATCAAACAGGTCTTCTACTTCTTTGGTATTGGAGAAGGGAGAGAGCCTCTTGGTTCCCGGCTGCCCAGCTAGCTTAGACCCGAAATAATCACACAGAAACTGTATTAATTAAATCACTGCTTGGCCCATTAGCTCTAGTTTCTTATTGGCTAACTCTTACATTAATTTAACTCATTTCTATTAATCTGCATGTTGCCACGAGGTTGTGGCCTATTAGCAAAGTTTCAGCATGTCTATCTCTGGCAGCGGCTCCATGGCGTCCCCCTGACTCCATCCTTCTTTCTCCCAACATTCAGCCTAGCTTTCCCTGCCTACCTAAATTCTGCCTTGCTAAGGTCTTTATTCATTAATGGTATTCACAGCACAAAGAGGACAATCCCATATCACTTTGCTTAGAGTTACTCTGAGATATTTTATGTTATTTGTGGCTATTGTGAAGGGTGATGTTTCTCTTATTTTTTTCTCATCCCATTTCTCATCTGTACAAAGGAGGGCTACTGAATTTTTGAGTTTATCTTGTATCCTGCTACATTACTGAAGGTGTTTATGAGTTACAGAAGTTCCTTGGTTGAATTTTTGGGGTCAATTTTGAAAACTATCATATCATCATCAGCAAATGAGAATTTGATTTCTTCTTGATAAAAGATTGTTTTTTTAAAAAAATAAATTTAATAAAAGAGAAATTAAACAGTATTATTCAAGAGGAAGTAGACTTTATAGAGGCTAACCACTATCTGTTTTTCTGCAGGGATTATGGGTCAAAACATATATATATATATATATATATATATATATATATATATCACAGTATTACTAAATGACATTCTTAGAAAATATTATCCTTACCAGGTTGTGGTGGTGCATACCTGTAATCCCTGAACTCAGGAAGCAGAAGCAGGCAGATCTTTAAATTGCAAGCCAGCTTAGGCTCCAGAGCAAGTTAAAGGAAACAATGCTACACAGAGAAACATTGTCTTAACCAACCCCCTCCCACACACAAATAAACACACACACACACACACACACAAACACACACACACATACACAGAGAGAGAGAGAGAGAGAGAGAGAGAGAGAGAGAGAGAGAGAGAGAGAGAGAGAGAGAGAGAGAGAGAGAGAGAGAGATTCTCATTTTAGGCAACGACTTTAAGGTGTTAAAAAGCAAGGCTATTGATCACAACTTTGTAACTAACTTAGAATAATTTGCAGAAAACAGATTTCCACCCATGTGTTCTCACTCCAGAGCCTGCACTCTGCTTGATGGAAGGAATGACTGAATCAGTTCCTTGAAGTTTTCCTCTGATCTCTACACATAGGCCACAGCATGTGTATGACATCCCTCCTCCACACGCATCACATGAAGGTGGGCAAAGAACTGAGAAATCTGGGAAAAAGTTTCCCAAGTAAAGATAAGTAAGTTTTTTAGCTTTTTGCTGGATAGTGTCAGATGACTTACTTTGCAACCTTGTGTTGTCTAATGTAGATCAACTTATAGACCCACCTCTCTTTGGTGATTTGCAAATCCTTGCATAACTGAAGACATAAAAATGGTAAAATACACAAAATATCTAAAGACTAATATTCACAGTGTTATTTATGTACTTCAAGTAAAATAAGGGAACAAACTTACCTAAGTTAGTGAGGAGGTATGCAATTTTTTCATAGGCCTGCAAAGGAGTATGCAGATAAATATTATTCTATTTTATATGGTGCTGGAATTTGCATTCTTCAAAGAAGTGTCTAAAGAGTATCTACAAAAAGGTACGTTTTTAGCAAAGTAGAAATATTTATTAACACAGTATGTAGTGTTCTATATGTGTATACATACAAAGTATCTGAACTAGGAATGAGTAAGCACATATTATTCTCATTGTACCTTGCCCTTTTCCATGCCCCACATTAGACCATGCCCTTTCCATGCGTTCATTATAAAGTCAGGTGACAGAAACAGATCCTCTGAGAATTTTTAACAGGATAGATTTTATCAGCTTACAAATCACATTTGACCTGCTACTGTTTCTCAATACTGAATGTCCTCATGCAGATTGAGAACCAATTCTGTAGAAATAGTTGCTGTTTACAGTATTTTACCTCTGCCAGTACTTTCCATATATTATTGATACAACAACAATTTTTCTCAAGTAAGCATAATAACCTCATCTTACAGAACAGAAGACTAATATTGAGAATATGGCACATGGCCTGATAGAATAAAATACTAAGTAAGAAGTACAGTAAAAGCAAGTAAGAATGTTCTTTTATGAGCATATTTCACCAGATATGCATTGTCTTAGTTCTTGACACATAGAACCCATCTATAAATCCTATGATGAAATATCTTTAGCTGGATGCCCAAAGAGATGGCAATAACATTTGGAGGATAGTTATAAATTGTTGTTAGAAAGTTACCCAGGGTAATTAAGAGCTTGAATAGTCTAAACCCAAATGATAGAGCTAATTGGTACCACTGTATGCTACACTCCACAATCAGTCCACAAAATGAGTTGCTAAATCCAATTACAAAGGCAGGAAGAACCTATGACTTAGTCACATTCAAATTTATGGTATTCGTCAGTAATTGTGTTGACAGAATAGGTTGTGTTTGCATGAATTTGACTATGTGATATGAAATGGCTGTATAACTGGGGTAAGAAGAAAATAAGTAGGGTCACAAACAACCATTCTGGCTCTAACCCCTAAACAGTGCACAGGATACCACATTGGACAGCTTCTAAATGTACCAATGTTACATACAGTAAGCAGAATTTCTCTTTCTCATATACAGTTATTTTATTAAATGCTCATCAGTAATTTCTAATATGTTAGGTAGTGCTTGGAAGAAGTAAATAATTGATAACAATGCAAACATAGTCTATATTTTCAGGGAAATTAATTTCCAGTCGGAAGGCACAAATGACCAACATATATGTTAAAAGATAAAGTCAGGGGGTGGTAATCCAGCCTTGGGGAGACAGAGGCAGGCAGATGTCTGAGAGCTTAAAACCAGCTTGGTCTATAGAGTGAGTTACACGCCAGTCAGGGCTATGCTGTTTAAAAAAAATATTATTTTATATTAGAAAAGCCTCTTGAGGAACTTGATGCTTCCTTCAGAAGCAAGAGAGAGAGAGCATCAAGCAGAAATGTGGACTGAGGATATACCTTGGTAAAATGAACAAGAACGCAAAGCTCCTGAAACTGATAGTCTCATCATTATGGGCACAGACTTAGGACAGTAATGGCAAAAATAGCAGTGCAAACTAGCAATTGGTAGACCAGAGTAGTCCTGGAGGGAAACAGGCTGCTAGCACATTTTTTTTTTTTTTTTGCCATTTTAGAATTCATTCTGAGCTTAGAAGGAATCAGGTTACAGCAACTTTTGCTGGTGCATTACATAAAAATAAACTGAGAGGAAAAGAGCAGCACATAAAGGAAGTGCATATCAGGGAGTTTTGCACTTGCTTTAGTGCGTGTTGTCTCTGCATCAGAGCATGAGTGCCTAGCTTCCAGTGTGGAATTCAAAATAGACTTGAAGATTCTACAAGACTGTTCTTTTAGTATCTACAACTTCTCGATTCTAAGAAACCACTATCATGGACATGGAAAAAAATCAAACAAGCATATTTATTTTTTAAAAAGTCAAGTCTTGGGGCTGGAGAGATGGCTCAGAGGTTAAGAGCATTGCCTGCTCTTCCAAAGGTCCTGAGTTCAATTCCCAGCAACCACATGGTGGCTCACAACCATCTGTAATGAGGTCTGGTGCCCTCTTCTGGCCTGCAGACATACATACAGACAGAATATTGTATACATAATAAATAAATATTTTTTAAAAAGTCAAGTCTTTTACTAAATGTCATTTGACATGAATTACTCTCCAAGTTAAGAGGTGTGGCCTAAATCTTTGACCCACTCTATTTTATAACAATCTATTTGACGTAACTGATGAAGAGATTCCTACCCATTAAGGAAAAACAAATGTATACTCAGGGTTTTCTGTTGCAGTGACTGGATCCTTGAAAGAAACACAGGAATATATGATCTGGTCTCTACAGTCAGAAGTCTAAGATGGAGAGGACTGCAGAAGTAATGTGGATGATTCACATTAGCTAAAATATTATAACCCCCTGTCCCGGTATTATATACCCTGTGTACTAAACACATGGTATGATCACAGAAGTAACTCATAGGAGGCCATTCTTTGACTGACTTTGTCGCAAAGGCTCAGGTGACTTACTCCTGAAAGTTTCAAGCACAAGAGTCCATCTGCTCAGATCTTCTTCCTTCCCTCCCATCTCCCTCCCTTGCTCCTCCATTTCTTCTTTTTTCCCTTTTCTTTTTGTGTTTTTGCCTAAGAACTACTCTTTAATTACAATGCCAAGCAACTGTTGTTTTACTATAATACAACAAAATCAGTTAGGTAAGGACTAACTGTCAAGTAGCAAGAGTATATATTTTTGGAACAATTTCACACTTTTCTTCACAATACTTTTGGGCATGTTTCCAGATGTGATAGGAGCTATGGTATTGACAGCAATATGAATAGAGTAGTAAGTCAGGAAAGGGGTGAGCCTAGGAAGCACGCATTTCTTCAAGTTCTACCCTTCCAGATTTTAAGATATATATTTGAAAAGTGGATGTTAAAATAAGAAATTGAAGCTTTAATTATGTTTGGATTACTTGTGATTTAACTTTTGAAGATGCAGTTTCTCATATTGGCTATGTATCAGTACTAATTTTTGTTTCACAAATTAGTTATTTTAGGGACTGACTAAAACAAAGAATTTTTGAATGTTTGTTTAAAATGCAGTTTTTTAACTCCACAAAGAAGATTCTGCAGGCTATTTGATGCATAGTTTGGGACAAACTTCTAAAATTATTTTCATGGTTAGTATAATGGAATTATGTTTAAATTTTGATTACAGTAGAACATTTTTTTTCTTCTCAGTTAAAAATTTATTTAGAGATGCCATGATATACTTCTTCTAAAATGTGCATGTGTCAGAAGACACACAGCCTTTGGTTTAGTTTAAACTAAAATATATGCTGCAAACTTGAAAGAAAATGAGAATACAATGTTAGAAACAAAATTAGCTTGTTCACATAGTAGGCAGGATATTAGAATATTTGGAAAGTAAAATCCAAGCAATTTGCTCAAAGGATATATTTTAAACACAGTTCCAGCATTAAAAAGAGACCTGGAAATCTAGATTAAAATATACCAACAAACAACAAAAGGAAGAAGAAACTGTGGCCTCAGCTAAGTGAACTCAACATTTTAACGGTGGGAAAGAAGTATTAAAACAAGCAACAAAATGGTATTCACAAAGATACTGCTTAATTCCTCTAGAGATTCCCGTGGATGGGAACAACAAGCAGTTCAAGGACCTCATGACAAGAATAAAAACAAAGAGATAATTCTATTCTACATATGGGCCCAGAGAAAGCTGTACGGAGGAAGTGATCCTTAACTGTTATTTTCAGTGATGAAGAGATATTCTCCAAGGATACAAAAAGAAAAAAAAAAGAACATTTCAGACAGAGAAAGCTCTGTGAACCAAGAAACTGGGGGTGTGAATTAGCAAAGTGCTGGACCAGAGAAAGCGGCTCTTCATGTTGGAATGCTGACATGACAGGGAAGGAGGAAGGGAGGGAGGGGGGAAGAGACAGAGGAAGGAGAGGCTTTAGATAAAAGAAAGAAAAAACTGGTTTCATTAAAGCAGGGTCTCATTTACTAAGCTAAAAGAGTGATAATTTACATTGGATTCAGAAACAAAGTTCACAAGTAATCAGACAGGATCAAAAAGGAAAGAATGTTCCAGAACAGCACACAGTTTGTCGATACCCTAAATTCCCTAAAGAGCCTTGAAGTCTCCCTATTTAAAGACAAACACTTGGTGGTTTAAAATATTTTCCCATGCCTACATTTCATAGCTTAGTGCATCCAGATTAGAGCTGAAAGCACATTAGACTAGCAGAATAACTTTACTTAGGCTTAGTCCTTCATAAGCACATTTTAAAGCTGCGTGTTGAATTTGACCTGAAAATAACAAAAGGTAGCCTTTGGATAGTCAGATGAACGTTTTTATAAAATAATATTTGACAATTTAGTGTGTCATTTTTTTGTATTAAGCTTTTAAACTAATCCTGTATATTCAGGTGAATTGGAAAGAAGGCCTAAAGCACCTAACATTGGCAGACATATTTTAAAATCAGATTAATTGCTATCTCTGTGAATATATTATACATTAATTTTCAGAATTAGAAATTATTTAGTATTGAGTTTTTTTAATATTTATTGAACACTGTATGGTTTAGTAACAGACATGATTTTATGGACTGTTTGGGGATAGTATATATAAATAACATTCTCTTCTGTAGATAAAACTGAAATGGAATAACAGAATTTATTTTAAAAGTGATAGCTTTTATCTGGAAGCAAAATCTGCTCATTTCTCACAGTGGCTATTCATTTTTCTCCCAAAGTCTTTTCTTGCCAGTCCTTCATGGTAAAATTTGTCATATCAATGTCAGGGACAATTGAATATGTGTAAATCCCCTAATATAATATCATGATTTGTGTATTTCTAATCTATTTATGAAAATTCCCTCTAAGATATACTTGAAATAACACTCTGTGTGTGTGTGTGTGTGAGAGAGAGAGAGAGAGAGAGAGAGAAAGAGAGAGAGAGAGAGAGAGAGAGACAGAGAGAGACAGAGAGAGACAGAGAAAGAGAAAGAGAGGGAGGGAGGGAGAGAGAGAGAGAGAGAGAGAGAGAGAGAGAGAGAGAGAGAGAGAGAGAGAGAGATTTGAGGCAATTTATTTAAGTTGTTTGAATCTCAGTTTCTTCATTAATATACTGGACATGGAATCTACTTTAGGGGATTGATCGAAGAATTAAATTCTCTTTAATTTGTCATTAGTATCTTATATGTTCAAAAACATTGCTTTTTATTGATAAAAGCTCTTAAAAACTAGACCAGGCATCATAAAGTTATTTTATAAAAAGGCATTCAATTATGAGTCAATACATACATGTGATTTTTGAAACAAACATGTTTCTTTTAGAAATTATTACATAGTAAGCTGAAAGAATGATCATGTAGAGCCAAAGACAGTAAATTCCTACATCCTAGAAAGATTGACCTCAGTGGGGTGGAAAGGGAATGAAGAGAAGATGAACATACAGCTACTTGGGAGGAAATACTGTGATCAATTAAACTGGGCTCTCAGATGACCAAGCTACAGCATCCTAGATGCTCCGCATGTTTATTATTATATAGTTGAAAAGGGAGGCAGGCTTGGCTGGTTCCAGCAGGAGCAATCTCTGTAGGAGATCAGTCTTTAGGTTGCAAACATCTTTGGTGGTCATCTTTGCACATACTATGGACATTTGCACTTGGACCTTGGGCATAGTAATGGGTAGGCTTTGCCATTTCTGATGGGTCTAAAGCACTGGGGTCTTTGATGCAGTCAGTCATGCTCATGTCAGCAACACATAGTCCTTTTGACTTAATTCACTTCCTACCATAACCAGCCACATTGAAAAGTCTCTCTCTCTCTCTCTCTCTCTCTCTCTCTCTCTCTCTCTCTCTCTCTCTCTCTCTTCACTCACACACACACACACACACATGCACACACACACACACACACACACACACACACATTTCAACACTAGGGAAGAATAATCTTTTCTCACTGTCTTTATGCCTATTGAAGAATAGTACCACAAATACTTACAAGATTCAGCAGCATGATGATTATGAAATTGATACAGACAGCAGCAGCAGATGTGGCAAACTGCCAGTGCTGTTTGATGAAGTTCCACTTGAATGATGCAAACTGTTCCATGACAACCAGGCGGTACACTACAACTGCAAACACCGCTGTGATGACCAAGGAGATCTGCAGAGAGGACAAGCAGGGAGCAGAGAGGACATGTTGTCTTTTGTGTTACTAAAAAAATGACAAGCAAAACACAAATTAATACTCCAAATGTTGAAGGTTTCCCTCTTTCTGGGAAAAATCCATAAATTATGTTGTCCCCTTTAAGAAAGGATGTTAAACTAGAGTTAGACAACAATGTAAGCTTTAAACTTAAACATACAAATGCCATGAGGCAACATATTTTTAATTAGTTGGATTTAAGCATCACATTTTTAAGTACACTTCAAAATATCATGTTTCTTGTGCTAAGTACAAACGTTATCTGTAACATTAAATGAATAAATAGCAACTCATTGCTACTGTATGTAGCCAGAATGTGTAAAGCCTCATTTCCATCCCCAGCAACCAAAGACTATATGTAATGAAATAAATAAATTAGGGAATAAACGGAACCAAAACAGAAACAAGAAATAGTTAAGCTGTTTTAGTACAGAAAACAGTTATCACACTAAAGTGGAAATTCTGTAAAAGTTCCTCTTTCAGATAGATGGCTTAGTTTTACGCAGATATTTTGCTTGTAGAGGTCAACTCTCAGAATTTCTGTCTTATGGTAACTGCTTTTCTAGTAAGTGTTTTATTCAAAGAGATGCTGAGATACTGTAAGGAAATGTCACAAGGCTGGCAGTGCTTTCCAGTTATATGTGGTATGTGTGTGTGTGTGTGTGTGTGAGAGAGAGAGAGGGGGGGGGGTAATTTTATTTTTCAGTCTTAGGAGTACAAAATGAGTTGGTATATTGGATTATCCTTCTAAACCTGGAGTCCCACAACATTTTTATACAGATGTCTATATTTTACCATGAAGAAGATTCCTGAGACAGACACAAGAAGGCGTGTGACTTTGTCGGATGAAGGCTGATGAGGCTCGGGTTTCCCTGTGATGGGGTTTATCACCTCCATCCTGTAATATTTTGCTTCAAACTGGGGGCGAAGTGTTTCCTATGGGAGAAACTGAGGTTACCTAAATAGCAATTCCACAAATTAAAAAAGAAAAACTTCCAGCAATGAACACAACTCTAACACTTAGCCTGCTTTCATATTGCTTGCTCAAAGATACATACTTTTTAAAAGATAATGCCACTTACATTGCACATAAATCTCTTGGTGTATTTTAACTAACACAATTTTCTATGGATCCACTCTAAGAAAACATTATAGGAATAGTTTCAACAACATCTGCTTCTCCCTTGACCCCTGCCACTTTCATGAAGTGAGGAATCTCATCAGTGTGATGCAATGATGGACTCTGTTCCTGGTCTGTGCATTGAGGAGTCCTGATCTTTATGTGATTCCTTAGATTCCTTAACTTCCGCTTTCCTGATACCTTTCTTACCTCTTCTTCTTCCCATTCAATAAGGTCCCAAGCATAAGTCAGTATACTTCTTCTTCTTTTCCAGAACTCAAGAAAGACTGTGGCTACAAAATATAATAATAATAACAACAAAAATAATAACAACATAATAATAATTATCCACCTTAAACACGTCACATTGCTTTTCTTCAGACTGGTATATTTGGTCATAATTAAATTGTTTAATGTGATTAAGTGTTATTAAATAAATGTTGTAATTTTATTTATATTATCTTCCTTTCTGGTCTTTATATAATATGTCTGTATGCATGCCTAAAAGGAGGCAGACTTTAACACTGATGATGTTTTTGTTAGCATGGTATGTCAAAATGATGCTGGGAGAGAAAGTCAAGATTAGAGAAATAAATGATGCTGTCCTTTTCATGCTTATTCAACATTACCTCAAATCTTTAAACTTTCATCTACTAATGATAGTCAAAACCTGATACTAGTCATCCAAGACCAGAGAGAATAGTAGGAGATAGAGATAAACTACAAGCTCATCTTAGTGGAAAGATGAGAAAAGAGATCAGATAAGATTCTCTGATACATATGTGGCTATATTCAAGCTGAAAGAGACTCGATGGATAAAGTTAAGAAATGCCTAAATTATTATGTGACGTTTCTGCATAAAAATATGAGAGAGAATGTGGCTGTACTCTACACCTTTAAGGATTTTGTGGCTCTAGCTAAGAGCTCAACTGTACAGTCCCAAATATTTACGAACTACAAGAATCCATCTATTTTCTGCTCTTGAATTTTGGCCTAGGCACTATAACCTTGGAAATCATCATATAGCAGAAGAAGATGCTGGTCTTCACAAATACAACTCTGAGAATTATAATAAGGAAGTATTACAGTGCAATTAGCAAAATACAATTTTAAGAAAAAATTTGAAGCAAAGTGAGGTCTTTCAATGTGATTTCATTCTATTCTTAACTTCACTGTCAAAGAATGGAACGGGGAGATTTTGAGTTATTTATTATGACTTATTTTTATAATTAAAAGTCAGAATATATATTAGTTATTAAATACTATGTTCAGTTACATTACCTTACATTTTAATCTCATTTTAAGATTTATAAAATTCTTTTTTATTCATTTTCATGTATAATTAATTTTATATAGGAAATAATTAATAGTCTCCTAAAATTTTCAAGAAGATAATGAAAGTTATGATTACTTGGATTTGAAAACAGAGGCAATACATGCCTGTGTCTGCAATCATAGAACATAATGGTGGAAGAGCCAGGGCTGACACTCTTCGCTGAGCAAGCCTGGCTGGTGCCTCAGGTTTCCTCTGCCATTCCTGGACCTATCATAAACGCTATGTGCTGATTTCTTGCAAAATCTTTAAAGATTAGAAATGGCAAAAGGAGGTAGAATCACCAGACTCCATTGATTAAAAGACAATCGAGATCCTCCCAGGACAGGTTAGCTTTAAAAATAACAGACTATAAACATTGTTACCAACTAACTGAAGTATCTAAGAATTTTGAAGAAAGTTGGATGGAGAGAGAGAGAGAGAGAGAGAGAGAGAGAGAGAGAGAGAGAGAGAGAGAGAGAGAGAGAGAGAGAGAGGAGAGAGAGAACATAAAAGAGGCACAATTTATATTAAGCAATAATAATATGCCATGACTTCTAGCCAAGAACACTTCACATTTTTTTTTTTTTTTTGGTTTTTCGAGACAGGGTTTCCCTGTAGTTTCTAGAGCCTGTCCTGGAACTAGCTCTTGTAGACCAGGCTGGCCTCGAACACATTTTTAATATGAATAAAAACACAGAATGTTCAATCACATTTTATTTAGCACTAGCTTCAGTCAAGGCTTATCGCTGAACTGTGTGAAATTGCCTCATAACATCCCTTACTAGCATTTACTTGAACAAGACACAACCAACAGAAAATCTAAATAAAATATATGTGATCTTGAATGTTAGAAGGTTCAAAGTATAAGGTTCAGGAACAGATACTGAATCCAGACAAGATGACATTCTCATTGAACTCAATATTGAATTAAGCTGTGTGTTAAAAGTCCATTCTCACCGAGATACATTCACTTCATGCATGGCTTATTTATTTGAGCTCTTGAGGGAATCCACATTCTCACTTTTAAACTTAACTTGAAAGAAAGCTTCCAGAATAATTTAGTGTGCCAGACACGGAGCAAGGATGAAATTTATTACTTATAAATACCTATTAAACTTATTAATAAAAAAATATATATAACTTCAAAAATTTTAACAGTCATTGCTTCTGGTGATCACACAAAGTGATGGATGTAGTGTATTCTTACTTTAATGAATGTGGTGTTTATTCAGGGTCATACATATTTCAAAAATAGTAATACTGTACTTGATTTATGGGGTTTTGATGTATGTAAATTATACCTTGAAGGACAGTTTCAGGTCTGGGTATAGTGAAGCACACTTTAGTCCCAGGACTAGGAGGCAGAGACAGGCATAGCTCTGTGAGTTCTAGGCCAGTCTTTTCTACACAGTGAGTTCTAGGTTAGTCAGGATTACATACTGAGAATCTGTCTCAAAAATAAACAACAGTTTAAAAACACTTTTGTTTTCTTTATTTTGAGGGTATTGATTTTTTGTGATGGGCAGAGAACTCCTCTATCATTAATCTATAGGATCAAACAGAAGTAAGTCAATATTTTTTTTTCTTTTGAGACAGTTTCTTTCTATATATGTCAGGCTAGCATAGAGCTTTCTATGTTGCTCAGACTAGTCTCGAAACACTGAATATCCTACCTCAGTCTTCAGAGTGCTGATATTAGAGACAAGAATTAACATGTACAGACAAAACTAATTAAAAAAAGACAAAGAGAGTTAAATATATTACTTGGCTAGATCCTCATAACAACAGTGTAGTCTTCCCCAGGTCTGCATTTTATGATGCCACAGTAATTTTAATTCCTATGCTTAGCAGTAGGGAGTTTAGCTTGCATGACCATATTGCATTACATAATCAGTTTTAAGTTGTCTATCAGCACAAATCATAAATAAACACAGGGATTGGAAATGAACTGACATGTAGGCTGAGCAAAAACAAACCAACAAAATCCTGAACAGTTCCCTGGTATAACTTTCTTATAGATAACTGCAAGGAAACTATGATTTTGGATACTTCAGGGCAATTGCACATATGGGTTCATAGCAGGTGAGAAGAGCTACACAAGACCTCAGCCAACTCAGGCCAAGCAAAAGTCCAGCATGAAAAACAGAGGTGGGTTCCTGTAAGTATTAGAGAAAGCCCTGAGTGAGTGAAATACTGGATGAATGCGTATTTTGACATGAGCAAGGTCCAGTCAAGGACTCTGAGACCAATTGGTCCATAGTAAATTGGCAAAGACATTACCCATATAGGCCAAAAAAGCTTTCCTCGGGAATCTGAGTGTGAAGCTTTATGAGAGATTGGTCAGTGTGTGCAAAGACTAACAATTACAGCTTCCTCCTTCTGGGTGTTAAAGCCGGAGACTACTAACCTACAGAGACCTCCTGCTGACACTAATCCTTCCGTATGCACTGTACCTAATAAGCATGACTTCTAAGTTGTGCTGGTCATGATTAGAGACCACTCCCCGGATGGTGCCAGCTTCTTTGCACATGTGTCTCTGTATATATCTTTTCCTTGTTCTTTGGCTGGCCCTAGCCAGTGTTTTAGGACTCAAGCCTAGAGGGACATGACAGGGACCCACCCTTAACTTAAAATCTATTGACCATTGAGAGCTTCTAGGAGAATGAAAGTCAGTTTTTTGACTGTCCCTGATACGTCAAACATCCTCCAGTGGAAGGCTCCACATCAAAGTCTATAAGGGCAGCACAAACTGGATTTGATAGGATAAAAACAGACACAAAGTTGAGTGGATACAAATGGGTGGTGGATCTGGGTGGAGTTCAAGAAGGGTGTAACTAAAACTAAAACACATGGCACAAAATTCACAAAGTCCTAAGTAATATTTTTTTTAATTAAAAAGAAGATGATTTTGGAGAGACCAGCCTATTTTCCTTTTATTGAGTTGCCTTGTTTACCTTAGATGTGAGGACTTTTATCTTGTCTTGTTATGTCATGTTTGGTTTTTGTCTCCTGGAAGTTTTGCTTTTTTCTGAAAGGAAGTGGAGGTGGATCTGGGGAAGAGGGGAGGGAACCATTTTCAATAAAAATAAATAAGTAAAATAAATGTTATGGTTTGCTCTTAATAAATGAAGATATTTGCCAGGCGATGGTCATATACGCCTTTAATCCCAGAATTTAGGAGGCAGAGGCAGGCAAACCTCTGTGATTTCGATGCCAGCCTGGTCTATAGGAGCTGGTTCCAGGACAGAAACCAAAACTACACAGAGAAACCCTGTCTCAAAAAGAAAAGAAAAAAAGAAGAAAAAGAAGAAGAAGAAGAAGAAGAAGAAGAAGAAGAAGAAGAAGAAGAAGAAGAAGAAGAAGAAGAAGAAGAAGAAGAAGAAGGAAGAAGAAGAAGAAGAAAGAAGAAGAGGAAGAAGGCTTGACCTACTGTCTTACTAATTTTAACTTGGGAAGCAGAGGCAGGCAGATCAAGGCCAGCCTGGTCTGTGGAGCAAGTTCCAGGACAGGATCCAAAGCTACACAGAGAAACCCTGCCAAAAGAGAGAGAGAGAGAGAGAGAGAGAGAGAGAGAGAGAGAGAGAGAGAGAGAGAGAGAGAGAGAGAGAGAGAGAGAGAGAAAGAAAAAAGAAAAAGGATTATTTACCATTCCAACACATCTGTCTGCCAGTCTCCATATGTAACCATGGTTAATGTAACCCTGGTTAGCCTAGAACTTGGGCTTAGACCTGAGATTGTTGATATGTATAATCACATCCTGAGTGAATTTCATTCTCAACAGAAGAACTAGAATTCAAAGAGGGTTGAACTGGCATCTAGTTCAGCACTGAGTACAAGGCTGTCATGGATCCAGGACTCTGAAGTGGCAAAGACATTTTAATCATCTCATGGTAATCAATAGAGGGAAGCTTGGCATGCACAGTTGACTTTGTGATCCTGCATGGTTGTCAGTCTCTGAAGCAAACAGTGGATGAAAGAACACAGGACCATTAATGACAAAATCCCAGACAGGGCACAGAAGACAGATAGGTGTGTGTGGACATTGAGAGACATAGAAATTGGAATTGGACAGATTTATCACGCTTAACATCTTACAGCATGGGAATGTTTTAATTCCCCAGCTATGCCTCATGCCAATTACTTTAATTATACTTTAACAGTTACAATATCATTACTTTAATAGATCTCTGGGAATAACCACATAACTTTAGTTGGTTTTTGTTTTTGTTTGTTTTGAGAAAGGGTCTCACTATGTAGCTCTGGCTGTCTTGAACCTCACTACACTAGGCTGGCCAGGATTACCTTTGTAGACCAGGCTGGTTTGAAATTAGAAATTAGACACTCAGAAATTAGTTTGCTTCTGCCTTTTGGGTGCTGGGATGAAAGACGCGTGCCACCACACCTGGCTACACATCGGTATTTTTTTAAAACTCCCAAAGTTTTTCAATATGTAGTGAAAAGCTGTACACTATCTGCTAGATGGACAGTTGTTCTGAAAAAAGTGAAACTGAACTCAGCGTCACACTTCTTGACGAGGTAGTTCCCAGCACTAAAGTTGTAGGCCAAACTGACATTAATATGACTAACATTTTGTTTCAGTTTGTAACTATACATAAAGCAATTAAAAAATCATGTAATGCAGCTGCGTGGTTGGTGGTGCACACCTTTGATCCCAGAGGCAGGAGGATCTCTGTGAGTTTGAGGACAGCCTGGTCTACAGAGTGAATTTCAGGATAGCCAGGACTGTTCCATCTGTCTCAAAAAACAAGCAAGCAAAAACCAAAACAACCCCCCCTCAAAACCACGTAATCCATACATCCCTTAATATGTCTAATGCTCAGTTTCACAATTATTAACAAAATCCTGCATGTCATCTATTATACATGATGTGTGCTACACAGCAGTAACAATTAGTGACTAGAATAGAAATTTGGGATTTTTAAAGTTGAAGCTACCTATGGGAGCTAGGCTACTTCTACCATGCTATGCATCCCTCAGTGTTACTGGGTAGAATTGAGAATTGGGATACTGATAGGTGAGAAGGCAAAGCTGAGAGCAAGTAGTGATCATTGGCATACTACTGTGAAATAACTGTCCTGGAGATTTGAGGAAACAGAAAGAATAGAAGAAATCAAATCACATGGGACGCACAGCAGGGAGACTGGAATACAACGACAAGACAGTGGCACAAAATGAACATGGTAACAGAAGATGTGGGTAAGTGGAGAAGGAAGGGGGGGCACTGAAACTTACTTGCTGAAAAATAAAAACACCTTAAAAGTGTATGAAATGAGGTCTTTGTTACTTTTTAAGAGAGGAAAGAAAGTCAATACAGGGGCAGATATGGTTCAGATTAGAAGTGGAATCGCACAGAAGCAGTTGCGTGTGTATATAAAGCAATTAAAAAATCATGTAATGCAGCTGCGTGGTTGGTGGTGCACACCTTTGATCCCAGAGGCAGGAGGATCTCTGTGAGTTTGAGGACAGCCTGGTCTACAGAGTGAATTTCAGGATAGCCAGGACTGTTCCATCTGTCTCAAAAAACAAGCAAGCAAAAACCAAAACAACCCCCCCCTCAAAACCACGTAATCCATACATCCCTTAATATGTCTAATGCTCAGTTTCACAATTATTAACAAAATCCTGCATGTCATCTATTATACATGATGTGTGCTACACAGCAGTAACAATTAGTGACTAGAATAGAAATTTGGGATTTTTAAAGTTGAAGCTACCTATGGGAGCTAGGCTACTTCTACCATGCTATGCATCCCTCAGTGTTACTGGGTAGAATTGAGAATTGGGATACTGATAGGTGTATTGTCTATTATCTAAGACACAGTATCGTTATGAATATGTAGTGCTCACAGGACATGTATCACATATTAATGGTAATTGTCTGGAGAAGTAGATCACAGAGTGCAAGCTTGATCTGCAGAGTACAGACCTGTCTAGAGGAGCAAGTGAGATCACACTCAGACTGTTCATGGTCATCATAAATAAGGGACCAGGCGCAGAGTGCTCATGGTGCCTCATTTAAAAGGAATAGCTGAAGAGCAGAATCACAGGGTCACATCAAAAAGTTTAGGCGCTGCCCTGTTCTGTTTCAAGTATTTATTTATACAGAAGTCACAAAATCGAAGGATCACTGTGATTGAAACCTCCCCGGCCCTCTTTGTAAGGTCAAATGACCTGCAAAAGCATCAGGGATTACTGACTTCTTTCATTTGATTTTTTCCAATTCTTAAGAATTATTACTCCATTCCTGTGTGTGTGTGTGCTTGCGTTTGTACATAGGTATGTGATTGTTCAAACCTGCATGTATTTGTGCAGAAACCAGCAGAGGCTATTGGGTCATTCTCTGCCTTCTGCCTTATTTCTTTGAGTGTCTCTTTGAATTTGGGCCTAGGCTGGCAGCTATCAAACCCCAGCAATCCTCCTGTCTCTGTACCTCCCCTGACCTTACTCCACTACATAGCGCAAAGGGAAGGTTACAGGTTCATGTGTGACCAGGCCTAGCTTTTTAAATACCTGCTTGGATCTGGATCAGATCTAACATGTGTGCAGCACACATTTTTACCCCTAAGCTATTTCTCCAGCCCTCACCTTGTTCTGGTTTCCACACTAAATGGTCATTAAAGGTGTGTTAAAGTGCCTTTAGATTGAGGGTTGTGGCGGTCAGTCTTAGTCTTGTGTTGTTTACATTTTTCCGGGCTTTCACATTATGCTCCATGGAATTTCACTGGGATGGGAGGAAAAGTCATCATTATTACTGACCAGAGACACCCTCCTTTTTTATATGTTTTGGGGTATCAGGTATGAAATTTCATTTTATTTTGAAAAAAAAATACTTAAAACATTCTACAAACTACATTATTACTTTTCTAAAGGAATAGGAGTTTTGAAAGGGCAGAGAAAAAGGGTGAAGGCCCAATCCAAATGTTGCTAAATATGTCTGTACCTGGAGAACAAAATGGAATTTCAGGTATTGGGATAATTAAAGGAGATAAAGTTTGGAGCCTTCTTCAAGGAAGCCCATCTGAAGCTGGGTGATTTAGAGCAGCAGACTGCCAGTTTGGACCTCACCCAAGTGCAACTGACGACCTTCCTTTATTCCTAGGATTTATTTTTGGTAACACCCTCAAGCATAATGTGCTTTCCCCATACAGTATTGCAACACCACTACATACAAGGTAGAATTAGAGACCTTGTAGAGCAGGTTCTATACTTGGAAAAAAGGGACCATGAATATTGTATGTTTCAAATTCGCAGCCTGGGGTACATTCCTGTTTGTTTTTGAGCTAACATCTCATTGGAATGCAATAATGGCCTAGAGAAGGCTCCTGGTCTGAAAGCCCGCATGAAGAAGAATGTGTGTGAAGAGGAAGATCTGAAGGCCTGATTTCAGTGCCGCTTACCTCAGAGAAACATCCCTGGGACTAGTCTAGATTTGTTAGTCTTATTTCAAGCTCTCTCTCTAACTTCACATTCAGAGCCACCCCCCCCACTCCTATCATTTCTTCTCTAACATTAAGTAAGAGAGAAGATGGCAAAACAGTAAGTCTTGCTAAGTTCGAGATATATTCACAAGTTTCTGAAATTAACAACCGTTTTATTCCCCCACCCCAGAAAATCCACAGAGAAATACGAAGTTATACAATGTGGGGATACAGCCACGATGAGCTAAGTATGGGCAGGTCATGCAAAGGAAGTTCTTTACTTCCAACCATTATCACCTGCCAGAGTAAGACTTGGCCATAGATAAAATTAATAAGAGACTTGAGTGTCAGTAATTTACCCTGAGGCGATACCTGATTGCAGAAAGAACCACAAACTGAGATTACCTAGCACCACCCAAGAACAGACCATTCAAAGAAATCCCTAACATTCCAATCCCGGTAGATAGGATCACCTTCCAGCACACACTCACCAGGACACCCCTAGACAAATGTCAGCCAACCAGGGGTCCTGAACCTCAGAGACCCCTCAACCCCACCTTTACTACTATAAAAACCCAATTCTAGCTGAGCTTGGGGCTCTCTGGTTATTCCAACATGTTGGACATGCGGAGAGACCGAGTTTGCAAACTTGATTAAAATAAAGGCTCTTTGCTTTTACTTATGGGACTTGGTCTCCTTGTTGGCTTTTGCGGGAACTTTGTGGATTTGGGCATAACATACCTAACCACTCTCATGCTATGTATATGAAAACAGAACTGTAGCTGGGTAAGGTGACATTTCCCTGGAGATCCAGGAAGCAGGAGGCTGAAGGAAGAGTCACTTAAACTCATGGCTCAAGCAGATGAGATAGGGGAGGAGGAAGTAGGAAGGAGAGACGTTAAAAGGGCCTGGTGGAAGAATTCTCACTACAATCTTGACTAGTTTAGTCTCTTGGCTTTGATTCAGAAAGGTTTCTCAGGAAATTCGGGATCAACCTACTCCAGGACCCAGCAATTCCACTATTGGGAATCTACCCAAGAGATGCCCAATCATACAACAAAAGCATATGCTCATCTATGTTCATAGCAGCATTATTTGTAATAGCCAGATCCTGGAAACAACCTAGATGCCCTTCAGTGGAAGAATGGATGAAGAAACTGTGGAATATATACATGCTAGAATACTACTCAGCGGTAAAAAACAATGACATCTTGAATTTTGCAGGCAATGGATGGAAATAGAAAACACTATTCTGAGTGAGGTAACCCAGACCCATAAAGATGAACATGGGATGTACTCACTCATATTCGGTTTCTAGCCATAATTAAAGGACATCGAGCCTATAAATTTGGGATCCTTGAGAAGATAATAAGAAGGTGAACTCCCAAAAAAAGATATAGCAATCCTCCTGGATATTGGAAGTAGACACGATCGCCAGGCAAAATTGGGAACTTGAGGGTTGGGCGAGACTGGGCCAAGGGAAGATGGGGAGAGAAAAGTGTGAAGGGGAGAACGGGGGGAGCTCGGAGGAATGGGGTGCTTGGGATATAGGAAGGGTGGATATGGGAGCAGGGAAGCATATATCTTAATTTAAGGAGCTACCTGAGGGTTGTCAAGAGACTTGACCCTAGAGGGGTTCCCAGGTTTCCAGGGAGACGCCCCCAGTTAGTTCCTTGGGCAGCTCAGGAGAGGGAGCCTGAAAAGGCCAGTTCCTATAGCCATACTGATGAATTTCTTGTATATCACCATAGAACCTCCACCTGACGATAGATGAAGAAAATGACAGAGCCCCACATTGGAGCACCGGACTGAGCTCCCAAGGTCCTGATGAGGAGCAGAAGGAGAGAGAACATGAGAAAGAAAGTCAGGACCGTGAGGGAACCTCCAGCTGGCGACAGATGGGGAAGGTGACTGAGCCCCACATTGGAGCACTGGACTGAGCTCCCAAGGTCCTGATGAGGAGCAGAAGGAGCGAGAACATGAGGGAGAAAGTCAGGAACGAGAGGGGTGCGTTCACTCATGGAGACGGTGGGACAGAACTAATGGGAGATCACCAACTCCAGTTGGAATGGGACTGATGGATCATGCGACCAAACCCGTCTCTCTGAATGTGGCCAACAGCGGGGGCTGACTGAGAAGCAAAGGACAATGGCACTGGGCTCTGATTGTTCTTCATGGACGGGCTCTGTGGGAGCCTTCTCAGCTTGGTCGATCACCTTCCTGGACCTGGGGGGAGTTGGGAGGACCTTGGTCTTAGCATAGAGTGGGGAACCCTGATGGCTCCTTGGCCTTGAGAGGGAGGGAGGGGAGGTATGGGTGGAGGGGAGGGGAGGGAAGGGGGAGGAAGAGGGGAGGGAGGGGGGAGGAGGAGGGAAGGAGATGGAAATTTTTAAATATAAAAAAAAAAAAAAAGAAAGTCATCATGTAGAGGAGATGCCTGGAATAAAGACACCTAGGACTGAGCTTTGATTCCTACTTTCTTCCATGGTGGAATGAGAGAACCAACTCCAGCAAGTTGTCCTCTGTCTGATCTGCACATGCATGTCTTGGCATGGGTGCACACCCCCACACACCCACTCACACACACACTAAATAAATAAATTAATAAATATAACAAAAATAAAACTATAAAACTAAGAAATTATGTAATATAATTTGATTTTGGAACTTCTATATTAAATAAATATTATAGTACCACATATTCAAATTGGGATGGGTACTCACACCTCAGCTGCTTAAATATTATATGTGTCTATACAGATATAAACATGGCAGCTTTTTACCATTTATTCTATTTAACAGATTATTTTATTATTATTAAATTAACTTTATTATTAAGTATGTATGTGTGCATGTGTGTATGCATGTGTGTTGGTGTGTGTGTGTGTGTGTGTGTGTGTGTGTGTATGCAAGCATGAATGTGCATGAGCAGATACTTACAGAACCAAAAAGAGTGTTTGATACGCTGGATTTGGAGTTACAGGTAGGTGGAGCCACTGCATTTGTGTGCTGGGAATTGAGGGTCCCCCCAAAAGCAAGAAGAGCTCTTAACTGTGGAGCCATCTCTTAGCCTCTATGGTGCATTCTTATTAAATAAGTGTAATCTTGTTAAGTATGAGATTAACTTTCCTTATGTTCTTTTCTCAGTTTGCCTTTCATATATTTGATACAGTTTGTGGTTAATTCTGTTCAACATTTTTTTATTACAAATGTAATACCAAGCAGAAATAATTGGATCAAGTCTGTTGCTGAGATTTCCTTATACAGGGGTTTGTGCCAAACGAACTATACATGAAGAGAGGCACACATAGTCTTCACCATCCCATTAGCAGACATCAGCTACTGACAAGCCACTCAGGTATTTTTCTTAAGCAGTATATTTAAGACTTGTATCTTAATGATGCTCAGAGGAATGATCACAGTAGCTGTTAATTTATAAAAGAAAAAGAGACATGAAATAATCTTTCCATCTACACCTTTTGTTAATATCTGGAATAGCTTTGCCCCCCCCCCAAAAAAAAACTGCTCAAAAACTGAATTCTTAATTTTTGATTAGCAGATGTCAGCAATCTAAACATTATTAAATATTTATTTTTTTTTCTATTACATATTATAAGCTTTTGTCTTGGCCTGGATGTACTAACTTAATAAGAACATACCGAGAAACATAAAAAATGCCACAAATTATAAAAATTACTAACCCAATTTTTATAACAAACACAATAAATGTACCTTCTTGATCAAATTCTCATCTTTAGAATACTGGACAAAGAGGATGGATTAAGTTAGGAATCTCCTGGGCTTATATGATGTATGTAATTTTTTTTCTAAATGGGTAAATTAAAAAGAGTGAATTTCCATTTTGCAACTTAAAATGAGAATAATAAATATACTTCATAAGGCTTTCTGGCAAATTCAGCAGCTTGTCAGTGGTCTAATTCTGTTTAGTGAACTTGAAGGGTATACTAAATTTTAGTTACAGTTTGTTTAATAACTGCTGGTTGTTAAACCTAAAAAATTTTTAGCCAAAGAATTTGGTTTCCAATCCATAATTGTATTTTATGTTTTCTGCTTCTTGATTTAAAATTCAAGAACATCTAATTTTTCAAACAATAGTTGTTCTACTCATAGTTTACTGTGTCTAAAAGCATCATGTAGACATAGCTATAATCTTGACTTTCTTCAAGTAGGGGATGGCAAACTGGCCATGAGTATTTCTAAGAGCAGACAGTAGGAATATGGAGTCAGAATATACTTAGTTTGTGCTAAGTAAGGCACACATATGTGCTACACAGGCACTTTCATATGTTGCCCAATTATTTCAACCTGTTATTGCGTAGCAAAGGATTCTGAGGAATGTTGCTGGCAATCCTATGTTGATTCTCTTGGGAGCCATGTCAGGGCTTGTGTGGTGATCTGCATATCCTCCATGGGGTTTAGCACAGACAATGGAAGTTTTGAAATGCAGTGTTCTTTGAATTTATAACAATCTTAAAATTGCTCAGTACCTTCAGCATTATAAAGCTGAATACATTTTTGTTATCAGTAATCAAAATGACATTGACTTAGACATTCTGCAGGAAAAGGAAAGTATAATTCTATCTAGTATTCTCTTTTTTTTTTTTTGTTTTAATCCAATACCTAGATTTATTGAATCCATTGAAAAAGAACTTTGTTCATAAAAACAATTATAACAAATGAACCCAAAGTTAAGGATGGATGGAAGCCCAGATCTGACTAAAACTAAATGGGAAAGAGATTTTTTTTTATTGATTTTATTGATCTATACATTTTGCTCTGCTCCCCTCCCCTCCTCTCCTCTCCCCTTCTACCCTTTTCCATGGTCCCCATGCTCCCAGTTTACTCAGCAGATCTTATCTTTTTCTACTTCACATGTAGATTAGATCCATATATGTCTCTCTTAGGGTCCTCATTATTGTCTAGGTTGTCTTGAGTTATGTTACTGACTGTCCCCTGAAGAGGTAATAATTTTTTAAAAAGTTCAGAAAAATCCAGATCAAAAGCATTCCAGAGAAGTATCAAGAAGTGAATTGATAAAATATGATTTCTATACTATGCATCTGGTGCATATTCTTCTGAAGCTATTGAAATCTGTGGTTTATTCTTTCTTACTTAAAAAAAATGAGAGATTATCTCACTTCTTACCCATTTTTTTTGAAGTCACAGACCTAAATAATCCCTCCTGTTTTAGCCTCCTGACTGCTTGGGAAGGTATTTAGATGCAGATTGCCATGGCAGGCTGACATTCTCCTCACTTTTGTGCCTAATTTTCTGTTTGTATGTCTTGTTTTCTATTCTTTATATAGTTCTTCAACATTTTAATGTTCTTTCTTACAAATAGCTAATGTGCATTAAAAATATATGGGGGTTATAGTGTCCCGTAACTATTTGTCAGAACTGAAGACGAGGCAGGAAAAATCTTTAGTTCACGGCCAGCCCAGGCTACATAAGGAATCCTTGTCTCTCTACCAAACACATTCAAATATCCGGGTATCATGTAGCCTGCTACTCTGTTACATGTCCTGCATAGTTACTCATTACGCCTTTGTCTCTCTCTTTTTTGTAAGAAATTACTTTACTGGCAAGCCCATTGAAGCTCTGAAAGTATAGCAAACTTGCCCATAATGAACGTGGCTCAGGTTGCTCTGAAGCCAGAGATCCGGTTACTATTTTTAACTCCAGGTTTAAAAGAAGGGATTCATGATATTGCTATGTGTCATTCTTTCAGGATTCTTTCATGACTCAGCAAAGAACTATCCTTTTTTTAACTAAGAACCTCTAGGAAAGTCATTTAATTAAAAATTATGTGATTTCAATGTGCTTTACAATTGAGGTTCTTACAGTTTTGCAGAGAATGAAAAGACCACTTGGCATTTTCTGTCATGTGGTGCCTGTGAACTTGATTTCAAAGTCCTTTTCAGGTCATGAAAAACGTCAGGAATAAGCGTGCCTTTTCTTCTATGCTAGAGTATGAGCCAAGAAACATACCAAGATTCGCTTTAGGGTACTCTCTGGTGGTGTAGCTTCCTGAACCCTCCTTTGCCCTCTGCAAGTTACAACTCAGTAGTGAGATCCCTCAAAGCAAACAAACAAACAAAACAAAACAAAAAACTTCTGTGTGATGTAGCAGAGATAATTTATCTATGACATTTTTTTCCCAAATAGAAATAAATGATTTTTCTCCAGGAGTTTCTGATTATCTTGCCTTAGGGATTTCAAAAGCTTGAATAAATCACAAAGATCTGGTCCTCAGAGTGCTACAGCAAGTCCTAGGACTATTAACCTGTCAGCTTTGCTGTTTAATTAAATTTATGCCTGGCTGTAACTTCACTTAATACAATAGGTCCATATAAAGTGAGTTTTGATCGATTAGGCAAGGGTTACCAAAATATACTAGACTCTACAATGAAATTAGGGTTTAAAGGAAGAAAACTTGGATAATTTTATACTTCATCACAAAGGAGTAATCAGTTACGGTCCCTGAGCACAAAAGAATATTAAGTATTTACTGCAGAGATCAATGTAATTTTGAAACACACAAAGCTCCCCTTGTAGATTCTTGAGACCCTTGAATACTAGGGAAGTTTTCCACTTTGGAATTCTTAAATCAGCTGGTGTCCAGAGAATGCCTAGACCTTTATCCGCATTATCACAACGCTTCAACCCTACTTTCTGTCACCAAAGACAGATAACATTAGAGTAAATACATTGTACCCCTCAACCACACTCCTGTGAACTACTTCAAGGAGCTCCAAATTTCCAAATCACCTTCAATTCTCCAATGTCCATTCCTCCAGGGAGAGAGAATTGCTTTCTGAAAAGCCACCCTCTTAACGTCCATAGCATGCTCAGTGTGCCCTCTGTTCCTCAGGCAATCAATAGCTAAGTAGTTTCTGCTTTCTTTTTCTTTTTCTTTTTTTTTAATATTTATTTATTTATTATGTATACAATATTCTGTCTCTGTGTATGCCTGAAGGCCAGAAGAGGGCACCAGACCTCATTACAGATGGTTGTGAGCCACCATGTGGTTGCTGGGAATTGAACTCAGGACCTTTGGAAGAGCAGGCAATGCTCTTAACTGCTGAGCTATCTCTCCAGCCCCCTTACGTTTTTGCTCTAGCCATCATTTGGCACTCTTCTGAATTCCCACTTTTCATGAAATGCTCTCAAGTGATGGCTGTCTCTCACATCAATAATAAACAAACATGAGCTGTTGAATTTTGTTGCTCCTCATTGTGACCCAGGGCCATTTTATCGCCTTCAAATATTTATAGGTTTGAATATTCATTATTGATTCATACTTCCTCTGCCTCTCAGTGTTGCAGTCATATACTCTCTGGTGACACACATAAAATTCCTGTAGATGCTTTTTAACTAATCCAATTCTGTGGCTAAAACATTGATGGGAACAGACATATTAAAGTGTTATGTAGGTCAATAAATGCTTTGGGGAAAATATAAGGAATATAATAAGATATGTTAAAAATGAATGGCTATAGTTTTATAAAAGGTATGATCAGGGAAAGCCTTTCTATAGAAATATGAAATCATAAATATCAATAGTTTGCTCATTTTTTTATCCAATGACTATTATAAACCAATTCCTATGTCAAGGAATATAAACAAATTCAGAATAATTCAAGTGTTTGAAACCTTGGTTTCATTTTAACTTCTATTCCTGGCTATGCTAAGCTTCAAGTTATAACATTTCAAAAATAAAAATGATCAGGCTTGTCATTAACTGTGCCTAGTTGATATCTTCTTTTCCCACATTAACGTCATTAGTTTCCCCACAGGCAACTAGGGAGTAGGAGTTACTTTCGCTGTTTTACAATTGAGAGGGCAGCCTTAGAAATATGACTAGTCACAATTATGAAATGAGTAAGCAGCAAAATCAGGCCTCAATAAAGAAACTATGACTCAGTGGCCAAACTTGCCTTACCACGCACACAGCTGCCTCCCTAAGTATGAGAACTGAGAACCTTGACAGAATGAGCCTGAGAAGTCTTATCCTGAATAAACAGGCAGTGGAGTTGTGTACTGGAAAGCAGTCTGCTAACATAAGCAGAGCATGGCCTTGTTAATAGCGGGAACACTAAAAAAGAAATTTGTTTTTAAGTGCTTATGGAGGAGCAGCCCACAACCATTTTCTATCTTTAGATTACAGAAATTGAAGGATAAATAAGTAGACACAGTGGGCAACTTCTGTCAGGCCTTATACTACCCAGAAAAATACCCAATAAACTAATAAACTGTTGTTGAATCTCTGAACACTTTGTAGCACTGTTGGGGGTAATTTTTCATAATGATCCTTTATACCTTGTATCCCCTGAAAAATGAAAAGTTAACAAACCATTATTTTCTTTGCAAATTTAATAGTTTACTTTGTCTTTAAATCTATTTCCATTCTACCCTCATTTTTGAAAATTAATGTTTTTACATATTAGAAAATATTTATTAATTATGTTGTCCTATTTCTTTAAAAAACAATAATACCTAATTTCTTTTTCTTGTCATCATTCATATCTTAAACAACCCGAATAGAAGCCATCATATAATTAATAAAACAAAATATACTCTCAAATCTAATATTCAAAATGACTATATAATATATCCAGCATTAATTGCATAATACAAATTTTATTACAATTACACTTTATCAGGTCACCAATCAATATGTTTTTCTTTAGTTGACTTAGTAATCCATGACTCTCTATTGCTTATGTTTGAACAAAGTGTGTCTGTTTCACTATCAACTGCATTTTACTTTTTATGACTAGCATACTGAGAGGATGTGTTTACAAAATAATGGGACAAATTTTGTTATAGTAACATCACTTCTTTGAACTATTGGTTGAAATAAAAACCAAAGATCATATACAATCTATCATTTAAAGTTAATTCTAGTGGCTTATGAACTTCACAACTTTCCTTAGCAAAATTATGCATGTAGGCACCAAAAGATGTTATTGCATATATATGTGGATCTAAAAGGGCGTTTGTTTTCAGAACAGCCATAAGTGTGGTTATGAACTGCAGGGATTTGCTTTCATATCTATAATCTATAGGAATATGTGTTCCTATTAAATTTTAATTATAAGCCTTAAATAATAAATAATAGAATGGCTTGAATTCACAGATGGAAAATACCATAGTGGGTAAGTACAGAATATATATAAACACTGAAAAATGTAAAATCTAATCCTGTCTGGCTAGTGAAATTGTCAGTAACTGATCTTTGGTTGAGATTCTCGGGAGAAACTAGCCTCACTTAGAAGGTCATATATGCTTGGAACTGTATTTCAGTGAGAAATTTTTGGAGACATCTATGTATCCATGTCTGTCTGTCTGTCTGTCTGTCTGTCTGTCTATCTATCTATCTATCTATCTATCTATCTATCTATCTATCTATCTATGTAGGGGGCAAGGTCGATTAATAATAAACAGACCACCAGCTCTAATATAAAATATTTAGCTTTAATAAAGGAAAGAAAAGGGGACTTACAAAACCTGGGTTCTAGCGGGGAGCACAGGAAAAACAAGGTGATTGGCTGAGGTTCCCCTTCATATCTATCTATCTATCTATCTATCTATCTATCTATCTATCTATCTATCATCTATCTATCTATCATCTATCTATCATCTCTCTATCTCTCTATCTATCTCTTTCTATCTCTCTATCATCTCTCTCTATCTCTCTATCATCTCTCTCTATCTCTCTATCACCTCTCTCTATCTCTCTCTATCTCTCTCTCTCTCTATCTATCTATCAATCAATCTATCTATCTATCTATCATCTATCATCTATCATTTATCTAAGCTATTCACATGTAGCTTCTTGTGAATCAAATGATTCTGGCCACAACCAAATAAACTGAATACTAACTGAGGAATTTAATTAATGTGTATGTTTTAGTTTTTGGTTTGTCTCTAGATGTGCTCATAATGAATGTTTAAATAGAACTTGTCCTTATTATTCATTCTAATCAGATGGTTATGATTGTAGGAAGGCCGTGATAATAAACATTCTGAGGTCTCGGCTAACATCTTCAGGAAAGGGCCAGGACAGCTTTGACACCCAGGGCAACAAAAGGAGAGAGTGGGAGCACAAGAGTTTTGCAGTGTTTCTGCCTGTCATCAGCTATATAATTAGTACTGTGGAGTCAAAAAGGGATAATGCTGTTCCTATACACGCCTAGGAGAATGTCTAGGGATACCATACACCCAATGCTATTAGTTCATACTCAATTCCTTGAGTTCAGACAGAGATTAGTCACATCCTCAGTAGATGCTTTTCCTAGCAACTTTATAATTTGTGGGTGCAGAAAATTTAAAACTATAGAGGTACCTCATTCTTTCCTGAATCCAGTTAACTGAGCAGATTCCATACATTTGACTCAAACCTTCAGCTCATACATTCATCTGAAGTTTCACTTACCCCTTAGCAGTTGGAAGTCTGTGTGTACAATAGAAACCAAGTGTAAACCTCAGGTATATTAAACAAGACAGACTGATACCAGTCTCCAAGTGAAGTGAAGAATATTCCACTTTTACATTTCTTCCTTTGATATGACATGGGAAGGAGGCAAAAGGAACCATGACAATTTGTTATTAACTCAAGTATTTAAGTATGACCCAGGCATTCTGGAAATCACATAGATTCTAACTTGAGAGTAAAAGCAAATAGAACAAAGGTAGGAAATGGCTTGATCAAGAAGGCTCCCGGGTCATTGTCACACAGGCTCCAATGATTTCCTAAAGACTGGAAAATCAGCAAGAACCACAGTGTTCGCATGTTCCATCAGTCCCATTCCAAGTGGACTTGGTGGTCTCCCATTAGTTCTGTCCTGCCGTGAGCCTTGTCAGTTCGGTTGCTCACCTTCCTGGACCTGGGGGGAGTTGGGAGGACCTTGGACTCAATATAGTGTAGAGAACCCTGATGGCTGTTTGGCCTCAAGAGGGAGGGAGTGGGGGTGTGGGTGGAGGGGAGGGGAGGGAAGGGGGAGGAGGAGAGGAGGAGATGGCAATTTTTAATAAAAAATAAATAAACTGGAAAAAAATAGTAAAAAAAAAAAAAAAAGAACCACAGTGTTTTCAAAGTCCCCAATAAACGTTTACTGACTTTTTGTATGGGTGACTTTCTATAATACCAGTTTCAGTGCACACAGATAAGTCCATCACTACAGACCCCTATGAATTTTTCACATCCAGGTTTAAGGTCACAAAGGGCTACTGCAGAGAAGGACTGGAGGATTTGTTAATGAGGTGGAATAATTTTGGACTAGCCTACAGAAGCAGGTGTGGTGTGTGACTCACTCATGTTTTCTCACCTGCAAAGAGGTAGCTAGAACAGTTCAAGAGTTCTTAATACACCAGAGGATACGACCAACCTGCCTCCCGCGTCAAGAAACAAACAATCCTCTTTTGCTGCTACTGCTGCTGCAGGGAAGGAGCCTATCTCAAAATCTGATGAAGCAACCTATGAAAACTAGAGGGTTGGGCTTTTTTTCAGACCTGAGTGAAGTGATATCCTGTTGCTTACAGCTGAGAGGCAGGTCAGTCAGGTTCTCGGTTGCTTTATTACACAAGCAGAATACTACCAGCCAGTCAGCCGGCCCCACCTAATTTTGTCTCTCTTGCATCTGCCTGTGTCCTGCTCAGTGCCACACGGTCACACTTAACCCACCTGCTCTTTCACGCACTGAGGATTCATTCCACCCAGGCCAACTTGATATTTTATTTCCCATCTGTAAACACCTGTTACTTCTGAAGGTAAGTGTGAGCCTTTTGGGATTCCTTTTCTCCTGTGGTCTCTCTGTAACTCTCTCTCTCTCTCTCTCTCTCTCTCTCTCTCTCTCTCTCTCTCTCTCTCTCTCTCTCTCTCTCTCTCTCTCTCTCTCATCATAGAGAATCACAGCCTCAACCTTTGACAGAACAATCAAGTAGTTACAGAGACTGTGGTATGAACAGGCCATTGTTTCGCTAGTTAATTACCTTCTAAGTAGACATTTGCACTGTTAAATGAGTTAACTTTAGGAAGGATTGCTAAAGTTGCCAACTTACTAAACCAGTGCAAGAGTTCAATGAAAATATTATTTTAAATGTGTGTCTCAAATACAGGGTTTGTCAAGTCTCAGCAAGTTATCAAAATGTTTAAAGTGGAGCTGGCAACAGGAATATAAATTAAAAAGCTTACAAGTATGCATCTAGGCTTAAAGTTTATTTTTAAGTATAATAATTTTTAAATTTTTTTGGAAAAATTATTTTTACATGTCTTGAATTACAAGCTTCTATTCATCTTTTTCAACTGTGTTCTTAACTAAAACGTTGAAAACTGTACATTTCGTTACGTCATCTAGCATGCTAAGTACACACGTATGGCATTTCCGGAAATTTTAGAAGGCTAAGTCACTCATAGAAGACCTCCTGTGGAATGGGACTTAGGTAGGGTTTGAAAAAGTTATTTTCAGCTGGTGGTCCTTTGAGCCCCCTTTTTAAAAAGGATGATTTTCTGTTGACCTACTTTCTCTTTGATCCATAGAAGCTGTTTCTAAAGACAGTGAAATGTGAGAGAGGTCTAAGCTCTCACGATTGGGCATTTGGATTCCGAACATATTTTTGGAGACACATTCTTTTCAAGCTTTATAGTCATCCCTCTATTTTTTCGCAGTCATGAAAGTCATGACTGGACTCCCAAGTTAGCAGGCCAGAGTCATTATCTTATTTTTTTATATTTATGTATATCTAGGTCTTTTAATAGGGGGACAACAAAATCTTGGAGAATTTCTTTCAAGAAAAATTATTCATTCATTCTTCCTTCTTTCTCAAATAAAAGTGAAACAATAATTATAATAAATGCTCCCATGCATAAGTAGAATTTTTGAATTACCATGCTTCTAAACCTTTATATAGTAAGAGTTTTAGATCATAATTTCTTATTAATGGGGCTTTCGAGAACAGATTTAATACTAGCAAAAACTGCAAAGGTTACTTACAACAACATCCAAGTATTCAAGTTCTAACTGGAATATTACCAACATGGCTGACAATTTTTTATAACAAAACGAAACAAATAAATAAACCCATTTTCCCTGGGAAGTTAAGGTCTGTGACAAGGAACAGTGAAAAGCAATAGGGCTAAATGGGATGGTCTGTATCCCTCAGGTATTCACCATAGGGGCAAAACGTTGTATGGTATCTTCTGAATACCTGAACTACGCTATTATATAAAACTCTTCTTCTGGTTGAGTTGAGAATGAATTCCATACTTTCTCTTGCACTCATTTACAACCAGACAGAGCCAGGGTACCTCCTTATTCTTAAAGCTTGGCATAAACAGTATGACTCAGGTTTAAAGGGGAGGTTTGGCAGAATAATGGCATTATCCAATTAAGAGCTATCCAGATTAAGCCCAGCAGGAGGCTTTGCCTCCATGGATATGTTTGTCTCCTCTCCAGGTATTTCCAATCTCTCCATGGAGATGTAACCATAGGACGCCACCTTTCAGTGTAAGCACCAAAGAAAGGGAATAAGCCAGGCTTTGTTCTCCCTGTGGAATTTTAAAAATTGAAGTTACATTTTTACTTTTTTGAAATTACATTTTAAGTGTTGTTAAATACAAAGAGCAATAAAAATTCAATTTCTAAGCATTTAGTATCTGTACTCAAGGCATAGAGATTGGCTCAAAATCCTTTTCTCTTGCTGTTTCACATATGACAATTCTCAAATTAGTTTTTAAAGTTTATGATAATTATATATATATATATATATATATATATGTTTCTGATACATACACCTCCTAAATTTCTGTAGATATTAGGATCCCAGTATTACTCCCACCCATGTGTAACAAAAGACGAAAAAACAAAACAAAACAAAACAAAAAAAAAACCCACAGGGAGAATATGCAACTTAGTTATCCTGAATTTTTTCTCTCTCTCTCTGAACATTTCATCTTTCAATTTATCACTCTCTTCCCACTCCACAGTACGTCTGGCTGGTGGATGAACTTAGGCAAACTCAAGCAGGCCATTTACAACCCAGCATACTTAATTATATTTTAATATATTATGTGGATATTTCACATCATCTAAATGTGTGGAACTTATAGGTGGGAAGAGGTTCAAAGGAAAAATGAAAGAGGAAAAATGAAATTTTGATCCACTGTCTTCTGTAGGTTTTACATTGTCCTGATAATTAGCACTTACTGTTCACAGCGTACACTGTTTAATTCAGCTAGGTCCAACTTAATCTGAGTCACACTGTCCTTGCTTCTGCAAATTGTCAGAGCTAGTATCCTGAATACTTGTTGATTAGATTTTTGGGCTGCTTCTATCATTTTGAGATGAGAGATACCGAAGATATGTTATGTGGTTACCCTAGAAGCCAGGGAGGAGAGGCAAATTTATCTCCTAACACAAATGTCAGACTTATAGGCCTAAATCAGTCTTTGCAATACCATGGCTACAGCCAGATTCATTTCTCAATTAACATTACCTTGTATTCAGATATATTATCTGTTTTTCTCTTCCATCATTTTAAAACCTTTTCTCAGGAGGTAAGTTATAAGTAGTAACAGTTCTTTGGCTTATTTGGGGTATTGATACCCAAGGTTTTCAGGTTACACTCAAAAGTGAGGTGAAGGAATGAGAGATGCCCAGGGTGGTTCAATGTTACAGGCAAGGTGAACCTGGCACAATAAAGCTCACTTTGTTGGCAGGTGATATGAGGATTCTTGTTACAGGAAGGGAGTAAAAGCTCCAGGCTATGTTGCTCACATAAAACTGAAAGCAAATTAGAACTACTAAGGACTCTTACCCTGCCTCTGGTGACCATATTTTTAAGAGACAAAATGAAGAAAATGCCTAAATACAGAGAATATAAAGCAAGTGGTGTAAAAACGATAAAAAGAGTTGCCAAATACAGTGCCTAAAGTAGAGCACAGGCGGCAGATGAAAAGAGAGATAACTGTGATCTGTACAGACTTCACTGGATAAAAATAGCTCTGAAATGTAGATGTAGCTACACTACGCTAAGCTGCATTTTAAATGGACCTACTACACAAGGCATTCATTGAATGGAATACTGACCAGCTATAAGTCTAGGGAAAATGCACTGAGGTTTTATTCATGTGGATCATACAAGAAACCATACATAAAGTTGTTGGAGTTACTTTTATGTTAAGATAAAAGTATACTCAGCATGTTTGAGAAGCACTTAAGCTAGGTGGACCTGTGTTTGCAGCATTTTTAGAATGGCATAAGCCTAATTTATAAGCTGTGTTTAACATGATGGTGGGAAGGTCTACAAAGACAGAATGCTCTAAGTTATATGTTCCTTTGTAATGCTCTACAGAGTATTGTTGACGCTACAACTCATGGACTGTATGTCCATGCATTTAAGCAATTGAACAGTCCAGAAGAAGAAAAGCTTACACTGAACATGGGCAGTTGTTTTCAGGCTATTCTTTCTTAAACTTGCTAGCAATTCCACTATTCATCTAGCATTTACATTGTGCCAGGTATTCTAAGTATTTTAGAAGCATTTGAAGTATATAGGGGGATGGGACTAGGTAATATAGTCAGTATTTAAGTCACACTACATAAAAGACTTCACCAGCTGAGGATTTTATGCTCTTGGGAGACTCTGAATCCAGTTCGCTCCAGTTATTGAGCAACAACACCACACATTAACTCATGTATGCCAAGATTTAATCAATCCCTAAATTTGATTCACTAGTGTGAGTCCTGGAACACTTTGTTGACACTCTATATTTCTCCACTAATATTTAATTATAAATTATTTACAGTTCCAAATCTTATTCTGTATGATTGTTTGTAAGAATTCAATGGGAAAATGTATAAAGTTTCTGATATAGTAAGTGTATAATTAATAACACAATTTTCTGATTATGCTAACAATTTTAGGACTTAAACCACTTATATTGTGGAAGTAAAATATAAGGAAATGGAATTACCACAAACATAAATACTTCTGTAATTCCTGTCTGGAAATAGTATGAGGAGCATACAAGAACCACTTAAGTGAGCAGAGAAAAATGTAGAGCTCAATAAAAATTTTAAAAAGTATCCTTTTTCCACATGTATACTTCCACTGTCTCTTGTCTTTTAACTTAACAGAGTTGTGCCTGTTTTGAACTTTTTATCTGCAGGATTACACAACATGACTGGATTTTTATGCTTTGCCTTATGTTGATAATAAGCATCCATATTGTTGCATAAAACCATAAGATGCTAGTTTTCACCATATGAATAGGCTAGGATTTGTTGTTCGGTCTGTTACTGGTGGATTTCAGCCAGACACTTATAAGTAATGTGCCTGTGAATATTCCCGTGTGCCTACCTGCGTTATATTTTAAGACTTTTCTTAAGTGATTAGAATATGGATGGAAGATGTTATATCCCAGTGAAACCTTTGGAATATGAAACCTCAGGTAGATTTCTAAGTTTTGACGAAGATATCAGAATATAATACAGATGTCTTTAACTTGCATCAGATGATTGAGTGTAAGGGGAGTGTAGTGAATATAACCAAATTATAATCAGAGAGTTATGGAGGGTTTCTAAACTCTATTTTAAAAAACCAGTAATGTTCTAATAAAAATTTAGTGAAAGTCTTTGAAAAACTGCAGGCAAGGAGCTGAAGAGATGGCTCAGTGGTTAAGATCACTAGCTGCCCTTCCAGGAAATCTAGGTTTGATTCTCAGAATCCACATGGCAACTCACAACTTTCTGTAACTCCAGTCCCACCATACCTGATGCTTTCTTTTGACATCCACAGGTTCCTGACATACATGTGATACACATACCTACGGTACACATACGTGCATTCAGGTAAACCCTCATGCATATAAAATAAAAATAAATCTTAAAAACTTGAAGGCAACATAGAACCTAAAATTTAACAATTGAATTTTCTTTTTTTCTGAGTCAAGAAGGAATCTTTTAGTGGAAAATAAAACCCAATTTGAAGAGCATCAAATAAGTTCTCAGACTTGACAGTTTGAAGAGATTTTTTTGACGTGGAGTCTCATATATTCTATGTTGGCCTCAAACTATGTAGCTGAGAATTACCTTGTACCTCTGGTCCTGTATTTCCTCCACACTCCTTCCTACTTCTGGGAATAAAGGCATGCCCCAGCTTTCCAGGTTTGCGCAATGCAGAGACAGAATGTCAACTTTTTACATGCTAGGCAAGCACTTTAGCAACTAAGGAACATTCTAAGGTCCAGGCTTCATTTTTTTTTAAATATGAAAATTGACTTAAACATATTTTATTTTAGTGTTTTGTTTTCCTATTCTGTTTATTAGTTTCTATTATTAGCCACTCTGAGCCTCAGTTTCCTCATCTATATAAAGAACATAACACAAGCTTTTCTCGTCTTAGGCTATCACTGTATAAAGTGTAACGATATTGCAAATTTTGTAATCCCTAAGAATCTATAGCAGTGGCTGTCAACCTTTCTAATGCTGAGACCCTTTCTAATGGCTGAGACAATTCCTCATATTGTAGGAACCACCAACCATGCAGTTATTTTTGTTGCTACTTCATAACTGTAATTTTGCGACTGTTATGAATTATAATGCAAATATCTGTGTTTTGGGATGGTCTTAAGCCACACTTAAGAAAGGGTCATTTTACCCCCCAAGGGCTTGTGACCCAAAGGTTAAAAACTGCTACACTACAGAGATAGTGTGAAATTTGGTTGATGCCAAATAGAAGTTGATATATTAAATGCTGGCTTTAGGCTAGATACTGTTCTGAGTGTTTCTTCCTACACTATTTGATTTAGTTTTTATACAATATTGTAAAACAGTTCAGTTATTGTGAAAATAATATATTAACAATTTATAATGATGATAGTTCTATAGGTTATTTATGACAGAAACCAGAATTTTCATATATACCTGCTTCAGTTTTTCCCTTCTCACCTATTTCAGTCATAAGGAATGTCTGTATTAAGCAGAATTATGTGCTTGGGTTTGTAAGGTCACCTTCTACGTTTTATTACCTAACAGTTCCATAATCTAACTGGGTCAAATACCTAGGTATTTTACATTAAATACCCTCAACCATATCTTTCATTTTTTATAACGCAGATGTTATTTCCACTTCAATTAAATAAGCAAATATGACGAAAATGTATTTAAGGGAGCTTTGCAAAGACTTCCTTCATAGATAGAATGGGGCATTTAGTGTCTGATCAGTGGAGTAATTTTTACACTTAGCATTCAGAATAATATCTCCACAAAGAACATGCTTTTGTAGTTTGAAGAAATCACACAGCTCTATCTGTCCTATATTTACAACATAAAAGAAGTTATTTAACAGCCTGTGTATATGCACATGTGCTTATAAATATATTTTCAAGTTGTCTCAAGGTCAGTGATCTTTGAAATAGCAGTATCTAGCTTGACAAGGCAGGGTTGGTGATTTTGCTTAGCGGTAGAGAACCTGCCTAGCAAGCACAAGGCCCTGGGTTCGGACCTCAGCTCTAGAAAAAAAAACAAAAACAAAAACAAAAACCAAAGTAACTAATTTGACAAGGCACTTTCTTGGCATTTTCCTAAAAGGAAGTATTATATTGAAAGTAGAATTTCGTAGCACTGGATTAAATCCACAGTCTTTACAAAACAAATTATTTAGAGTGAGAAATGTATTTTCATCTTAACATTATGTCTTGGGATTTTTCCTTTAGTAATGAAGATCCATAAAAAATCAGAATGCTCTTAATAATTCAAATGACTGTTGCTTTTTTCCAGATTCCTCATACTAAAACCAGTACCAAAAAAGACTGCAATGTTGACCTTAGCGAAAATTTTGTTGATTTTAAGTCTATTCATTTGGTTACCATTTGCAAGGCCGGAGGAAAAAAATCCAGGAAGAAATGTAACTCAGTACATCACAGAAGATTTAAAAACAGCGGGAAACCAATCCATTCCTTTGGAAAGAAGGAAAAATGTGACTTCAGTGAATGACAAAAGGAATACCTCCAAACCCATGGTGACAGATGCCTCTGTTTTGGATTTACCCACAACCTACGAAACAATACCTTCTACCAGTAACAGGCCAACAGCTAGCTCTACTGAGGGCCCAAGACCCACACCTGCATATTCCATCCCTCCCTTGACTCATAGCTTTGTTTCCAAGTTGCCTTTGAACTTGTCCACAGCAAATTTCTCAGCACATAACGATCCTACGCATTTTGGATCATCAGAAAATTTCACCTGGTCTCTGGACAATGACAGCATGAACGTTCCTGACAATATTTCCAGTACAGACAGCATTCTCCCTTTCCCTCCGATGACTACACCTGTGACCCCTTTGACAGATGAACCTACTGGATGGCCTGCCACAGACAATGACAACTTTGCTGGTTTTACCCTGTATCAAGAAAAAACAACTTTACAGCCTACCTTAAAATTCACCAATAATTCAAAATTTTTTTCCAATACATCAGACTCCCCCAAAGGTATATATAAGTGGATTTAATTTTTTGGCTATGCAAAACTGAATTTCTAGGGAAATCATATAACTTAAATCCAAGGAGCACAATTCGAGGGAAATGCAGGCAATTACAGTGATATGGGTCATTCTTATCTGTAAGGAGTAAAGAGTAGAAGTTGTGTAGTGGTTTTAGGACTTAATTGAGCACACCCTACTTATTAGCAGGAGGGAGCATGAAGAGGGAGTGAAGCGAAAGGTTATGATGGGAAGTGAAAATGCTGCCTGAGACATTGGGTAACAATTTCCATCGTCTCTTTAGAGACAATCTGGACTTTCAGGAGTATTCTGCAAATGAGCTTTAAAATATATGCATGGGGCCTTTGAAACACTGAACAAAATGACTACTTTTATCGATTATCTGACCCCACACCATTACTATAGAACGAAAACAGAGCAGTGACAGTCCAAGAAATAGCTAGACAACCTTACCACAAGGAAAAGATCCTTAACTTTTAGCTTAATATCTAATGAGAATCATATAAATATATTTTTTTGAGTCACAACACTATTATATAAACATTTTTATAATTCCATTACAGAATGTGTCAAATTAAAAACGTAAGTTAAGAAAGCTACCAGAAGCTGTGTGATGTCAGAGGTTATATGATGTCAGAGACTTATGATGTCAGAGGCTACATAATGTCAGACGCCTTATGAAGGGCTCATTAAGCTTAATTACCTGCAGGGCAAGGTGTAAGTTCGTAGGTTTAAGTGATTTTATTGTTTTTTAGTAAGGGCTATTTTTTTTTAAATGAACTCAGTGCCTTCTGATGGACTTTCTTAGAGGCTAAATTAATTATAATCTATAAACTCATAATAGGATTGGCATTTGTAAGTTGTCAACATATGGGAACTATTTTAATGTCTAAAATCTAGGCTTTTAAAAATAATATGATAACAATATAATGTGTGTACATACACTTTTATTCTTTAAATTTATAGTTTTTCACTTTATAATTTTACACATACCATCATTCTTGGACACTCTAGCAACAATTAGACTATTTAAAATGTTTCTTTGTCTGTCTAAACTCAATAAATATATGTTGTGAATACTGATCACTGACCCATACCATAGCTCTTTTATCAGAATTGTTAGGTGTGTTTATTTTTATAGTAATGCTTTTTTTTAAATATTCCAGATGAGTATTTTCTTAGGAGTGGAATTAGAGAGTCTAAGAATAGCTTAATCTGCCTAATTGAAGAACTTCTCAAGACACTTAAAAGTGCATTTAGTGTCTAGAGAGAAGCAATATTTTAATGACTTCTTAATTTTCAAATCAAGTATTCCACAAAGGGTAGAATAGAGTACAATTTTAATTCCTTGATCAGTTCCTTGATCTGAGCTGAGGTATAAGCAGGCATTGCAAGCATCTTGCTTTTGTCTTTTGTTTGTTTCATTTGCTTGGTTTGTAAGTATCTATTGCTTTTCCTTTTAGTATTTTCTAAATATTTCTTTTTAGTATTTGGTGGATGTATTATCTGTTACTCATTCACCTATTGTTTGATATATATCAATATATATATATATATATATATATATATATTACACAAAGTCAAAGTTCATTTTAATAATAAATTTCCTCACATATTAAGGATTTGTAAAAAGTTTAATGAATATAGTATTAATTACTGAAATTAGATATTTTATAAAATATGGCATTTCAATACTGTTGGTGATAATAAATAATAAGATGATTATAAATCAAAAACTTGGAAGTATCTCAAAGAAAGTAAAAATGTAGATGTATAGTTTCATAATGAAATATTTTTTACCACTATACCACAAATACTGAGTACATGATAAAGTACACATACAGAGACCCAGTCACCATTATCTAAATTTTAAGACATGTCTAATCTTTTATATATTGACTCTTCATATCTGTATTTTTGTTTGTTGAATAACTAATTTTCTACTTCTGGACTGTAACTTCTTTTTTTTTTCTTCTAGAGTATAAGAATACAGGAATAGTATTCGGAGGCATTTTAGGGGCAATTTTGGGTGCATCCCTGCTTAGCCTTGTAGGCTACTTATTGTGTGGACAACGGAAGACAGATTCATTTTCCCATCGGCGACTTTATGATGACAGAAATGAACCAGGTAAAAACTGTTTTCAAATCATCCTCCACACACAGTGGTTTTAGTTAAGTGACAATATTACATAGGAAAAAAGTCAGGGAGTTGTGTAACAGAAACAAACAAGATTCATTAAGAGTCATCTCCTTCACCAAACAATAATTAATGATAATTATAGTAATAATACTAATAATAGTAATAATAATTCGCATTATCTTTGTGTAACATTCAAAAAGACTTCGAATTGTTGCTTATTTTTATCAAAACTGGTTTAAAGTAGTATTTCCAGAAATCTAATATATCACTGAAGACAGTGATAGGAAATGCTAAAGATGTGGTTCTAAAATTTGCAGGTAAATGGAACTAGAAAGAAATCATCTTGAGTAAAGTATCCCAGACTGCAAAAAGCAATTATGATGAGTTCCCTGATCAGCCAATCATAGAAAATCCTCTTGTAGCATATGGGAACAAACAGAGACCCACAGGCAGACACTGCACAAAGAGTGAGACATTTTAGAACACTCAGTCATAAGTGGGATGTCTCTTTCAAATCTTCCCCTCAAGGCTCAGGGAGCTCCATGAAAGAGGAGGGGAAGGGTTGTAAGAGCCAGAGAGGATAAAGGAGCCCCCAGAACAATGCCTTCTATATCAACATGATCAGAACCCATATGAACTCATATGAACTCACAGGTAGCATGCACATGGCCTCCATGGGTCTGTACTGCGTCCTGATTTATGGCTTCCAATTTAGTGTTTTAATGAGATTCCTGAGTGTGAGAACAAGTAGGTCTCTGGTTATTGTGTCTTACCTTAGCATCTTTTCCTCCTTTGTTTGTTTTGTCCAATTACAATGTGTTAGTTTTTTCTAAAACATCTTTTTTATTTAATTCAATTTTATTATTATCTCTTAAAAATAAAGCACAGTTCTATTCTAAGATTAATAATAATAATAATAATAATAATAATAATAATAATAGCAAAAAAAGAGGAGATAGAAATGTGGCCATGAAACACAGTATTTGAAAGCTTCATATGTACAGAAATAAATACATCATACATTAATTCAGAACTTTCCCACTCATATAATGGTTTGTTTTTGGAAAAGCCAACCACGCTCTATACATAGTTCAAAGGTTGAAGCACTTTCTGACTAAGGATACAAACCTGAATTCAGATCCCAAGACCCCATGGAAACTTCTGTTAAGAGAGTCACAATTTCAGCATTTAGAAGGTACTCTAATTAACGAGATCTGCATTAACTGAGAGACCGTGTTACCACATATAAGGCAGAGATACTTTAAGGAAGACTCCTGACACAGGCTTCAGTATTCATATGCATATATGTACACATGTATACATGCATAAGCACACACCACACATATGCACACACAGGAGATTAAAGGGTAGCAATAATATCTGTAATTAATATGTGTATATGCAGAAAAAGCAGATTTTGATACATATTATTCAAACAAAAGATAAATGAAATCACTGCAGATGTTTTGGTCCTCTCTCTTATGTTCTAGGAGAAGGTCTGTTTTGCTGCATGTACAAGGATTTCTACCACCAAAACAGTTACCTGCCTTTGATGAGTCCACTGGTAGAATTCCATTAAATTCTCATGAGTTCAGTTCATCGTTGATTTATTATACAGATTCAAAATCAAATCCATTAACTGGAAATTCTGGAGAATTTTGTTTATAGGTTTCTACTAATCCATATGGAAAAAAGCGACTTGTTTCAAAGTTAAACAGGAGGATTTTTAAGTTTCCAAATGCAAAGCTTGTCTTGTGTATATAAGGTAAAAAATTCATCCTGTTAATTTTTACATTCTAACTAGTTGTGACTGATGCCTAGAAGAGCAAGTCAGCCATGAAACCTTTTTTGATCTCTTCCATACAGTTTAGGAAACCTCTTCAAGGACCCAGACTTCGCAGGAGGCTAGTTTGTGAGCAGATGGCTTAATAAATAGGCTTAATAAATAAGTATTATTACTTATAGAACTAATTAGATCACTAATCTAATCAGTAACTAGTCCCAGTATTTTAAGATGCCCAGTACATACCAGATTTTCTCTGAAAAATATACTCAAGCCCATTAGGGAAAGTATTTCACTTTGCTAAAAATGAAACAAAACTCTCCTGAATCATCTATCAGGGTATCTTGAGTGACCACTTGGATCTATCAGAACTGAAGGAGAACACTTTCATAGCTTTCTTTCTTCCTTTCACAGGGCTGAATATCTAGGTATTAAGATAGTAAATGATGATGTTTGTTAACTGCTCTTACTTAAAAAATAATTCACCAGAGTTTGAAGCCACAAAATTCAATGTTGCTTAGTCCCCTTTACCTTCCCCCCAGCCCACCCCTCATCCATTCTTCAGAGAGGGTAAATATAGCACATGGCTTTGGGGCATCTCCTAGGCCTTCCTCACTATAGCTAGACTGAGCAAGGTATCCCTCCAAAAAGAATAGGCTCAAGTTTTTAATTTTGTGCCCAGTTTAGAATTTCAGAAACACCACTGTTCTCTTATTAATAGAATTAAACTTGGCATGCAAAAATCTACTTAGGTAATATTTCAAAAGTATTGTCTCAGAAGCCCACAAAAAGACGTATCTGCTCATCACCTAGAACAATTCCTATAGTCGGACAATGTAATCAGGTAGCTGAGCATTTGTCATTTAGACTATTGCCATAAAGCTCTTTTGTTGATTTTGCTATTTTCTTTCAGTCCTGCGATTAGACAATGCACCAGACCCTTATGATGTCAATTTTGGAAATTCTAGTTACTACAACTCAGCTGTGAGTGATTCATCCATACCAGAAAGCAGAGAAAGTGTACAAGATGGCATTCCTATGGATGATATACCTCCACTTCGAACCTCAATGTAAAGAAAGCTAGGAGAAGAATGGCTGCAGAGGGCAAGAGTTCATCTCCATCTTGACCTTTTAATGAATCCATCTTTCAAGAGGCTCTGCGCCATCACTGCTTGGCCTTCTGCACAGGGAGAGCTGCACAAACAGAAGTGGTGCAGTGGAGACAGTGGATCCATCACCCAAAAGCTCTCTCTCCTTACAGTCTTCAGCGGGGCTGAAGCATGCGTTATGTAATCATACTTTGTGTTTTGGTTTGTTTCTCTAGGAAACCTTTGTGGAATAAGGTAAAATTAATACTCATCACCATGGTAGCACTGACTGGTAACTTAATAATAACCATTCTTCACACAAAATCTAGGGACCAAAACTACATTTTCTTCAAATATTTTGTGTTTAAACCAGAAATTGAGGTTAACTCTTCACTCCTCTTGTCTGTAATCTAGGACCACAAACCAAATAAGCATTTTCTTGAGGGCATAATTTGAATGGTTATTTAATGTTTGTTTGTTTGTTTGTTTCAAAGCCAGAAATATGATATGGTAGAGTTTCTGATCCTGAGGAATTAAGGCCTTAAGAATGAAAGCATTGTTATCTTATAATACATTTCACTTTTATACAACAGCACACACATGGTCAGTCCCTTTGTTTGACCAGTTGACAATGAATGCATTCATCTGGGCCAGCAGGCAAAATGATTCTAGCCAGGAAAGTGATAGCTTCCCCAAGCATTCTTAAAGTCCTTAAAGCAATTCCAACTTGCATGAGTACACATCAGGTTTCAGTTAATTAGGCTTCTTAGAGTTTCAATGAGAAACACGAGGAAAAGGCTAAAGAATATACTTACTCATAATTACTCTGATTTTAACTTGCTAACTAGGAATAGAAGTTGTAATATAGTATACATTTTTGTTCAACTGAATATTGAAATATGTGAAACAAAATCCATCTTTCTGTAGGTATGAAATACAGGGCAAAACAAGTAAAATCATCAAGCAAACTCATCACCACTTCTTGTATCAGTAAAAATGTAAGAGACTTAATTTTGGTTTTAAGTGTGTTTTAGTTTGTCTTTGAAGTCTAAGCCTCAGAGATTAAAGGATTAAATAAGAGTTAAATCCCCAAGGAGTGAATGCATGAAGGGGCCAAGCAAAGCAAGCACCAACTTTAGAGATTTTATTGCTGAATCAATACTTGGTGTGAGTGGCACTTACATTTGCACATGTGTGTGTGTGTGTGTGTGTGTGTGTGTGTGCGTGACATGCGCTCGTGTACAAATGTGTATGCAGCACAGAAATATTGTTAGAAAGTCAGAGTTGGAAAATGAATAATGAAAGAAAATACTTACCCCATATTGCCATAAAAATAGCAAAGAAGACTGTCCCTCCATTATCAAACAAATATGTTACCTTAATAGAAAAAATAGAAGCATTAATCATACTAAAGACTATACTAAATTAGAAGTTATTGCTTGCATTAGGTACTGTGATTTCTCCCCAGATTCTGACACATTATATAATCTATTAATCTATTTACCTGCAATCTTCACTGGTCCTTCAAAAGTTTATGTAATTTCCTCATGGGCAGAAATAAAGAAACAACAGATTTTTATTTTCTCTCCCCCCCCCCCCCCTTCATTCTGGCTTTTAAGTGTTTCTAGATCCCCAAAGAAGCCATTTTATACCATGGTTAAACACCTTAACACTGTGAAACGTAAAAAGTTAGTGTGTAAGTTAAAGCATTACAAGTTTCCATAATGGAGAAGTTACAAAAGAAGGAAATCTGGTAGTGAGCAAGCTTCTTCAAGTGAATGATGTCATGGTACGGTTCCTGATCTTTCATGTCCTTCAAAATGTGCCATGGGTCCAGCAGTGATTTATTTCATGTAGAGTTTCATAGTAAGTTGTTTTAAGAAGTTTTTTCATAAATCATCAAGCACATTTTAAACAGTTATTACCTGATAGAAAGCTTGTTAAAGGATGTCAAGTTATTCAATGTTATAGAATATAATTTTCAGGACTGTAAGGATTAGTTGATTTTAATAAATTTCAGATTTAATAAAATCTGTTTTACTGATACTTCTTTTAATATGCACAACACTTTGCCCAGAAATTAGTGAATGTAAACACTTGGTATGTACATAATACCCCAGAAACAACAGCAGTCCTCTGAATACCCATGGGGGCTATGTCGCGAAGAGTTGAGAACTTCAGACTGTGCTAAGCCCTGTTTGCTGAGGTTTATATATAAGTCTGTCACAATAAGAGATTAACAATAGTAGCAAAAGGTAGGATGGAGCAAATACAACAACACACAATAAATCACATGTGAAACTGGACCTGCACAAAAATCTTAATAATACTACGCTCTATGCTCACTGTTCTTGTAGAAATAGTGTGAGATGGTATGTCTACGTGTTCAAATGAAGTGAGGTGAGTGAAGGAGACCCTGAAGCTACATGAGGCAACCATGCAAGAGTCACAAGTACTCTGATACTGGGAATACAGATCTCTCAGCCAAGGGCTTCTCTATAGATAGGAGATGGGTAGGATTTATTAACAGATATGAAAAGAGATGATGCATGTGCCCGGTAAGATAGAATTGAATGGAGTAAAAAAAAACTATAAATAATACTTGATTTTTAATATTTTAACATTTAATTTGAAATTAATATTTTGTTTAGTATTTTCAGTGTTCAATTTACCACAGTTAAATAAACTCATAGAAAATGAAGCTGCTAATAACGAAGGCTAATGTATAGAGGAAATGAAAGCATTGTTACCCAAAGAGACTGAGGCAAATATTCACTTAAATGACATTCTTATAATGGAAGTTGGGATAGAATGGCATTCCCCTTGTTCAGTCTAAAGTCAAGTGCATTATTAATGAAGACATCACAATAATAATAACGTGTATTTCAATTGTAGCTTTTAAAAAATGTTATGAATGATGCTTAGCTCAGCAAAAAAGAGCTTGTCTAAAATCCATAGGAGAGTCCTGGGTCTTATCTGCAGCTTAGCAGAGAAAAGCAACAACCACGATAGGCTTTAAGGGTTTGTATATCCTTTGTGGTTCTAAAATCTTATTTTAGTTAAGGCTAGAGGTTTCTAAAAATACTATGTGTCACTTTTCATAATAATCATTATGGACAGCAGATACAAGGATCATAGGAAAATTTTCACACAGAGCTCATAAAATTACACCCAGCAGGTTTGTTTCCAGGACACCCAGCAGAGAGACCTGAGCTGTCTTCGCAGTTGAACAGCTGTCAGTTTCCCCTTTTAAATGGACAAGAACAGCTTCTCAGAGAGCTACAGAAACTTTGCATATGAGGACTTAAAGGTCACCAAGAAATCAGGGTTTCCCCCGCTTCAGAAACAGCTGTGCTTTTAGATAACTAGAAGTTAAAGGCCACAGTTACCACCACTACCACCACCACCACCACCACCACCACCACCACCACCACCACCACCACCACCACCACCACCACCACCACCACCACCACCATCACCACCACCACCACCACACAAACAACAAAACATGCATTTCGAGTGCAATAGTTCATAGTTTACATAGCATTCACTTTTAAAGGGATTTCCATTATCTTTTAAAAAGTTCCCTAATAAACCTTTTTAGGCCTGTTTGAGCTCAAACGTATATATTACTAGTTTATAAACATATTAGTCAACTATTGTGGGTATATGTAATATTCATAGAATGTATATTTTAATTGTGGATTATATATATGTAGCAAGAGATAAAACTAAAATGAGAACCAGGGAAGACTTCAAAATGTTCAGGGGTGTAATACTTTTGTTAGATTTGCATCTACATTTTACATGTTTGCACATGAAATGTATATTGATAATTCCAGAGATAAGCAATTAGCCTGTGTCTATAAAGCAGTACTAATTACTTGATGGCACTAACAGAAAAGCTACTGAGTGAAGATACAGAATGCTGAGAGAGGGTGACTGAACACATTGTGGACAGTTCAAGAATATCTAATGTAATTTGAAGGAAACATATGAGCTTTGACCTTTCTAACAGAAAAGAGCATTTGCTACTTCAAAGAAAACATCAGTCGCAATTTTCAAAAAATACTTCAAGGAGCACAACAATGGAGTCTTGCTCTTCTTAAGAACACATTTTCAATGTCTTGTTTTATTTGAAAATAGCTTGCTTTTATGGCTAAAGTGATGTATGAACAACCATTTAATTTTAAATCGTGGTTGTGCAGAGGGTAATATAAGAAGGGAAGGTTGTATTTGCCTAACAGTACAAATTCTGATAGTTGATATTTGGTTTAACTTTGGAAATTGAGTGTGGCTAGGATTATTAAAGGACATCTCCTTCCTATGAGATTGGAAACTTAGTTTGTGTCTCCTCTGCTATGGCTGTTGTATCTCCTTTTACACTTCTTAGAAGGTTTGGAACATCATGATGTCAGGATAGTGGCACACTAACACAATCTCACCTACAGTAAATGAGCAGGGATTTTTCAGTCCTGTAGTTTAAACGGTCACTGCTGGCATGCTCCCAAGGCAAATGGAACTTAGTCTGGGAAGAAATTCTTTCTCACTTCTTAATTCTCATCTCTTGAGTAGCAGAGATAATGCATAATGCTCTCTATTCAATATACCCAGATGCAACGTACACCAAATTTGGAAACTTGGTTTCGTGCTTAACTACATAATTGTCTTAAAATGTGTTCCTCAGAATCATAACACCACATGGATCTGTTCAACAGGTCTATCTTTATGACTTACCCTTGATTAACGGATTCTAAATTCTCAAATATTGGTTTCTGGAGTCTTCTTTTTAAATAAATGTCCTCTGTAACTTTGATGGGTAGCCTACTGTGTCTCCTATTTCTGTTATAGAATAAATATTTTCTAAATAAATAAAAATTTAATAATTGAAGGAAAAATTATGAATGAGATTAGTGCAAAGGATTGAGCTATTTTTATAACTATATGAAACATTGAGTACCTCTAGTTATTTAACCTTCAGGAACAATCATAGCATCGCATGAATTGATAGTGTAGCATTGTGTTTACAAATGGATGCACAAATGCCACTAAATTATTTAGTAAAATATAGTTTTTAATATGGACATAGGTTTATTTGAAATATGGTGGTATAGACCTATAATTCGGTTACTTATAGTGAGGCAGTAGTGTTATAAGTTCAAGGCCAACTTCAGCTAAATAATTCCTGTCTCAAAACACAAAAAATGATTTTGCTGTCTGAGGCCCAAACTTCGCAGAGCAACAAGCTAGAAAGTGAGGTATGGTCTCTGTAATTGTTTTATGTACTATAATTCCTATAGTTTTTATTGCTAAAATCATAGTAATCAACTGAAGGAAATGTTGACATATATATGTATATATACATATATATATACACACTATATATGTACGTATAACTTTTGTTATAAAATAAAAGCAATTTTTACTTGCAAACACATATACTTTTTAAAAATTAAGGTATGTTAGGGTTTCATTCTTTTTCATGATCACAGGAATTGATGGATTCCTGAGGAAGTAAAGTAGCAACTTAGACTTTCTTGTGGCTAGTGACATAAATCTAGATTGCTTAAGATAACATGAAGGCTCATTGTCCTCCATCAAATACAGAATAATAATATATGATAGGCTCTGTTTGCTGGCTGCAAGCACAGGCACGGCTCCTTTAAGAAATGACTTCCTTACTCAGTATTAATAGCAATAACTGCATGACTTCTTTAAGAGAAGGCTTCCTGGTTTGTGCTGATGCCACAAATGGCTCTGACTCTTCCAAGAGGTACTGCGCTAGAGCATTTAAATGGGGTCTGTGAGCAGTGTATTATAAATTGCTTAATGGTGACATAGAACCAATGCATCCCTGGAGCTGAAGCACTGAGAATAGCAGAAGCGGTAAATGTACCTCAGCCATGCTGGACAAGCTGGAGCCAACAGGAAGGGCAGCAGAGTTGGTCCTAGCTATGCCTGCTTAGCATTTAAAAGAGAAAGGAGCTCTTGGCCAGAAAATGATTGCAGATACTCAATAAAGATAGATTCAGAAAAAAAATAAACCTCTGAATAGGTCACAGTGTTTAAAATATGTATTTAGGCTTAAGAACAAAAACTTGAGACTCACAAAGAAATATTGTAACTGTAATTTTTGCTTGATATGTTTTGTTATATGCAATTTCACTATGTTAAAGTTAAAACCTTTTATATTTAGACAGAAAAGAGGAGCTTATGTGGGACTCCCTTCTGTATGCTGTGAATATTTTATTACTATTGGTTAATAAAGAAGCTGCTTTGACCTATGACAGGACAGAATAGAGATAGGCAGGAAAACTAAACTGAATGCTGGGAGAAATAAAGTGGAGTCAGGAAGATGCCATGGAGTTGCCCAAGAAGCAAGGGGTAACATACTGTGAGACTAGTGATAAAATATACAATAATAGAAATGGGTTAATTTCAGATGTAAGAAGTAGCGTAGAATATACCCGAGACATTGACTAAACAGTGTTTTAATTAATATACTATTTTGTGTGATTTTTTTTTTCTTTTTTCTTTTTTTGGTTTTTCGAGACAGGGTTTCTCTGCAGCTTTTTTTTAGAGCCTGTCCTGGAACTAGCTCTTGTAGACCAGGCTGGCCTCGAACTCACAGAGATCCACCTGCCTCTGCCTCCCGAGTGCTGGGATTAAAGGTGTGCGCCACCACCGCCTGGCTCTTGTGTGGTTTTTTTTTGAGTCTGGGTGGTTGGAAAACTAAAGCGTAGTCTTTGTTTACAAATGAACTGAAATATCTTAGATAGGTGATTGCCTCAGGCAACTCTGCCATAAGATAAACTGAAATAATACCGAAGTTAACAATAAAGCTATCATATAACCTGACCATTCTATTCTAGATATTGACCAAAGAGAAATAACAATTGTCAGTCAGAAAACTGGGAAATCACTACTTTAAGAAGCTATACATATAATGGAAAATGCCTTAATATGTAAACAAATAACAAACATCAATATAGGGAAAATAAAATAGTATTCAGCAGTAATGAAAATGTTTTGTTGATAAATGCCACATTGTAAGATGAATTTTGTAACTGTTACAGTGTACAAGAGAAGCCATAAAAAAATCACACCACTTAATGCCATATACATAAAAGTCAGGAAACATGCATATTTATCAGGAATGTCACATTGCTATTGTTTACCTAAACAGAGGAGCCTGAGGAGAGTGTATGTTAATGAGCCAGGGAAGGATGAGAGGGTAAGAGGAGTTTGGGAGGTGTTCATTATCTTCACTGTGGTGATAGGCTTCCCAAGTACATACACTTTAACAAAATGTGCTGACTTTTACTTTTAAATGGGTCCAGTCTAGTTTACTACATATTAATTATTTTCTAATGAAACTGTTCTGAAAATCAAACCTGTAAAAACTGGTGTTCTTTACACTTCTATGACAATTTGTTCACCTAGAAACTTTTAGAATGTGATGACATCTAAATTCTAACCTAAAGATTCTCATTTAATGGCTCTGGGATGAGGCTTGCCCTTTAGGAGTTTAAAAATCCTTCGGGTAATCCTGAAAGACAGCAATATGGGACTTTTGGAAATGACATTTTATTACCTCTGTGCAATAGAAGTATTGCAACTTAATAAATTCATGAAAGACACAAATTGAATCATTGCCATGGAGGTAATTATCTTCATAAAATGAATCAGATATAATGTCAAGTGGAGGTTAAATCTAAGGTGCCAGTTATCAGTTATAACAACACAAGAAGAAAAAGATATTAAAATAAAATATATTCTCTTTGTAATTGCAACAGATTAATTTTTTTCAGTTGTCAATGACACTAATGACTGTTGAAAATTTTGGAGACAATTTTTGCAGTAAAAACTATTTACTGGAGAGCTTTTTACTATCTAATTCATAGAGAAACTGGAGCTCAGAGTAGAGGCTACACAGGCCCACACTCACCTTGGCGTAGATACAACTGTCATTGAGTCTCTGTAATGAGCAATTCTTGTCACAAAGAGGGCACATGAAGACTTCAGTAGCTTTGCAAATTTCTTGGCTTGAAAAATCAAAGGAAAAAAGTGTGAATCTCTGTCTTAGCCCCCGTAGAACACACTACTGGGAGCCACAATGCATAGAGGAGCAAGAAAGAAACAGAAAACTATCAGGATAAGTTAGATGATGGCTTTCATGTAAGTATTTTATGATATTTGTGACAGAGAGGTTCTTTTTTATTTATTTAATTTTAGAAAACTCCAAAAAATAATATAATTACAATTGGTCATATATAAACTTGTATAATGTGTAATATGTTATTTTTAAATAAAGCCCTTTAAAGCCTTTTTGATCCATGATTTCTCAGGGCATACGGAATTACTTTAGGTGGTAATCTCTGGAGTATTTCCCAACCTCACCATTTTAGAATCTACTAATCTAAGCCATACATGATTGTTCAGAATTCTCAAATATAGTGACCTGATAATCCATAACATACACTTCAGTACATAATCTTATGCTAAATGTGCTCTAAGAATAAAGGAATGTGTGTGTGTGTGTGTGTGTGTGTGTATAAAGAGAGAGAAAGAGTTTTCTTGACAACTCTGTCATGAGAGCATAATATTGTCTCCACATAAATGTATTTTCAACGAGGACTTAACATTTTGAATGTACCACTTCCATTTTATGCGTACCGCTGACAAATATTCCAGTGTATTTTAAATAATTTTGTGATAAGAGTAGATAATCATTAGCAATTTCCTAAAAGTTTTACTCACTTAGTGTTCTCAACAACCTTGTTGTAGAACAGTGTGTACTTTTATCTGCCATCCATGGTTATTCCCCCTTTTGGGTTACCCTAGTAAAGTGTTTTTAAATAAATCTTCTTTCAAGTGTTGAAAAGAACTTAAGGCTTTAAAACACATGTTTTGAAATGCAGCTGTTAATTTAAATTTAATTGGTAAAGTTTGCACCAAGATTTGTTGTTTCTAAAAAAATATATTGAGTGACAACCCTATAATGTGTCTTTGGATGTGAGATTATAACTTCAATTCAAAGTGAGAATAAAGAGTATGCAACGCTATACTGGTTTAACAGTGCTTCAGGCAAAAGAGGATTTGATGCCCATTGAACTGCTTGGTTTTCACCAATCAAAGGTAATGCCATATATCTCTGCTTAGCACAGGAACCATAAGCACATAAAGTTCAAGGTCACAGAACAAAGAAGGATCCCTCAGACACATGAAGAATTTACTGTTTGTGGATCTAGCATCCCATTATTTATAACATAATTAAAACAGAAACAAGTTCATTTCAAATTCAAAAGAAGCTGTCTATCATAAATGGTAGATCAATGATGGCATGATGCATACCATAGTATTCTTCTACTTTTTTTAGTAATTAGGAGAAAATGATAAAATGTGCATATTTTGACACCATAAAGCAAAACACAGTGTCTCCGCTTAGCAATCCTACAAATTTTAGAACTAAAAAAATTTATATACTTCTTGAAGAAAATTTTAATTAAAATGTGTGGATAATGACTCATTTGTACAAATGCCACACAATTCATCCTAGCTTGGACTTTCACAGAAAGGGAAGGTGTAGAGTTGGTCTGTGATATATCATCATTTTTAATTTGCCAGGAAACAAAGTCTTTATTGTCAAGTTATCATGTACAGAATTTAAATCAATACATGGGTTATCATTTTACTTTTATAATCATAAAATTCAATTTCTGTCATTTGTTCAAATCTTAATTTGATACATTGTATGAAAAATAAAAAATTTTGTTCTTTTTCTTCACCAGACTGGTCTCTTCTAGCTCAGGACTTCAGCTCTCTGTGTAGTCAGAGACTGACATTGAATTCCCAATCCTGCTACTTCCACCTCTTGAGTGCTGGGATTACAAATGTGTGCCATCATTCTCTATGGAACAATTATTTATGTTTTATAAATGATTGTGTTTTCTTTATTGGTGTGTCTGTGTGTAGACTCATTCATGCCAAAGGTTACTTTTGGCATTCAAAGGACACCTTGTAGGACTTGGTTTTCTCCTTCCCAGGCACCAAACTCACGTATTTAGACTTGGCTGTCTTTGCACACCATGCCATCTCACCAGACTGGAAATAAACATTTTTTTTGACAATTTTCTCCTCTCTAAAATATGGGATTTGCATATCACAAAATTGTTTTACTTAGCATCTAGAGGGAATGACAATTCCTATCATGAATGTGTCATCATTTCCTTTTAGAGTTTGATAGTCTTCACTGTCACTGTAATTGTGTTTTTTTAAATTTTTATTTATGATGCATTTGCATAGTAAAAGCTTATTTCAAAGAAATAATGACTACTGCCAAATTAAGGAGCGATGTACAGTCCATTTGGGGTAGATGTTTGGACCTCTAATGCTGTAATACTCCTAGTGCAGCGGTTCTTAACTTGTGGGTTGCAACTCAATTGGCAAACCTCTATTTCCAAAAATATTTACATTTAGATTTATAACAGTAGCAAAATTACAGTTATGAAGTAGCAACAAAATAATTTTGTGGTTGAGAGTCACCACAACATGAGGAACTGTAATTAAAAGTTCACAGCAGTAGGAAGGTTGAGAACCACATGACAAGCAGAGGGCAAGAAACATCTGCTGTGTGCTGAACACATTGTAGAATACAGGTGAACACAGACACAGGGAAACAGCTTGGACAGAACAGCAGAACAAAGCATCCCTTTTACAATCTGATACAAACAGCAAGCTACTGTTAAATCAAAACAAAAACAATGCAGACTGAATTTCTTCTTTTTATTGAGGATTTGTGGAGGTTTCTAGGGATCAAAGCTAAAGTTTTTATCATATAAAATGAGTGCTCTCCCAATGAGATTTATCTTCAGCATGAACTGCAAGAATATTTTATAGTTACACTGAGAATAAGTATCATTAAGGATGTGGAGATACTGAAACTTTATTCCAAAGTGAGAATCTGAAATTCTGTGTTGTTATGGGAAACTGCAAAAGTGCTTTTAAAAGATTTTTATGCATGGTGATAGATATGGATCTACTTTCATTCTTCTACAAGTTGACATCCAGTTATGCCAGCACCATTTGTTGAAGATGCCCTCTTCTTCCATTGTGTACTTTTAGCTCCTTTATCGAAAATCAGGTGTTCATAGGTTTGTGGGTTAAGATCCGGGTCTTCTATTTGATTCCATTGGTCGACATCTCTGTTTTTATGCCAGTACCAAGCTGTTTTCAGTACTCTGTAATAGAGTTTGAAATCAGGGATGGTAATGCCTCCAGAATTACCTTTATTGTATAAGATTGTTTTGGCTATCCTGGGTTTCTTGTTTTTCCATATAAAGTTGATTATTGTCTTCTCAAAATCTGTGAAGAATTTTGTTGGGACCTTGATGGGGATTTCATTGAATCTATAGATTGACTTTGGTAGAATTGCCATTTTTACTATGCTGATCCTCCCAATCCAAGAGCAAGGGAGATCCTTCCATTTTCTGGTATCCTTTTTAATTTCTTTCTTCAAAGACTTAAAGTTCTTGTCAAATAGATTTTTCACTTCCTTGGTTAGAGTTACCCCAAGATATTTTATGCTATTTGTGGCTATCATGAAAGGTGATGCTTCTCTGGTTTCCCTCTCTGCTTCCTTATCCTTTGTGTATAGCAGGGCAACTGATTTTTTGGAGTTGATCTTGTATCCTGCCATGTTACTGAAGGAGTTTATCAGCTGTAGGAGTTCTTTGGTAGAGTTTTTGGGGTCGCTTATGTACACTATTATATCATCTGCAAATAACAAAAGTTTAACTTCTTCCTTTCCAATTCGAATCCCCTTCATCCCCTTATGTTGTCTTATTGCTATTGCTAGAACTTCAAGCACTATATTGAAGAGATAAGGAAAGAGTGGACAGCCTTGTCGTGTTCCTGAATTTAGTGAGATGGCCTTGAGTTTCTCTCCGTTTAATTTGATGTTAGCTGTCGGCTTGCTGTAAATAGCCTTTATTATATTTAGGAATGACCCTTATATCCCTAATCTTTCCAAGACCTTTATCATAAAGGGGTGTTGAATTTTTTCAAATACTTTTTCAGCATCTAATGAGATGACCATATGGTTTTTTTCCTTCAGTTTATTTATATGATGGATTACATTGATAGATTTTTGTATGTTGAACCAGCCCTGCATCTCTGGGATGAAAAAAACAGTCCATTTATTGTTACATAGAAATTTCTCTCAAAAATCCTGATGCCATTTCTTTTTGTAATATGTCTGGAAATGGACTTACAGGATCGGATGGTATCATATGACAGCATTTTAAAAAACTCAAGGTCATAAAAGAAATATGACTACAGTTTATGTCACTCATTGACTCTCACTTACTGATAGTGTGGGAAATCCATATGCCTCTGTTACCAATAGATAGGTGAAACAGAAAAAAATCTAAACAGAAAAATGTTTATATACAAAAACTAAACAGAGAAATGCTGGAGCTAACTAATATATCAAAGCACTCAACACAAAATCAGACACACTAAACCAGATAGGAAAGAAAGTGGGGAATAGCCTTGAACTTATTGGTACAGTAGTTGGTTTTCTGAACAAAGAACCATTAACACAGGAACTAAAATAAACAGTTAATAAATATGACTTTGTGAAACTGAGAAGCATGGCAAAGGACACTGTCATTCAGACAAAGCAGCAATCTACAGAATAGGAAAATATTTTCATCAACTCAGCATCTGATAGAGGAATATTTTAAAAATTTATAAAGAATTCAGAGATTAGATATAATGTAAACAACCCAATCACATATTGGGGGTGATGAGGGATTCCCCTCTGTATGCTATGAGTAGGTTTTATTACCATTGATTATTAAAGAAGCTGTTTCAGCCAATGCCTTAGTACAGTAAAGTCAGGTGGGAAATCTGAACAGAGACATAGAAAGTAGGTATAGTCAAAGAGATGCCATGTAGCTGCCCAAGGAGAAAATATCAGCTGCCAGCTGTAAAACATTTACATATGTTCAACATCCTTAGTTAACAGGAAATGGAAATTGAAATGACTTTGAGATGTCATCCAAAACCTGTCAGGAAGGTTAAGATGAATAAAACAATTGACAAATCATGTTGTGAAATATGTGGAACAATGGGAACACTCATCCATTTCTGGTGGGTGTACAAATTGTACAGCCATTATGGTAATCAACGTAAGGTTTCTCAAGAAGATGGGAATGAACCACAAGATCCAACTATACCCCTCTTGAACATATACTCAATGGATACTTCATTCTGCTACAGAGATAGTTACTCAATCATGCTAATTGCTACTTTATTAATAATATTCAGAAATTAGAAACAACCTAGATGTCCATCAACAGAAGAAAGGATAATGGAATGTTACTTATCAGTTATACAAAATGAGATCATGAAATTCACAGGTAAATGGTTTGAACTAGAAACAAATCATCCTGGGTGAGGTAATACAGACCAAGAAAGACAAGCGTGGTATTTGTTCACTTACATGTGGATAAGTTTAGTCAATGATAATAAAGCTGTCACTTGTGGAAAAACAGAAACTAGATATAGATTAAGGCAGTGGGGGCACAGGTAGATTTCCCCTCAGAGTAAGAGAAATAGAACAGACAGCTAATGATGTATGGTGGCAAGAGACTGGAATAGGAGAATCAATGGGAAGGGGAAGTGAAGAGAGGGATAAAGGAGGGAATACAGGGAGAAATAACTAAAAGTAAGGGTTACTTGAGGGGTAATATGGAAATTTAATACAGTGGAAACCAGAAAATATGCATATATGAAAGCAATCTGAATGAAATCATCAAATAATGAGGAGACAGAAGCCCAACTGGACAACTTGTCACCAAATCAGGTTTGCAGTACTGGGGTTGTGTTCCTTGCCAAAACAGACCCATTAGAACCTCAAAACAACCCAGACTGTTGCCAAGACTATAGATTGTTCTCCACAAGCTGACAGTAAATCCTATCCCATTGTTGAACATAACCCGTACACAATTCACTGAGTATGCCGAAGCCGACCTGGTGCCTAGATAGAGCTTTCACTCCTATGTTCTCGCATCAGTGATAAAGAAAGGTGCTCTACATGCTATCAAGGAGAATGGTAACACCAAGCCAGCCACAAAGCCTTTGATGCACAATGGTGCCCTGCCTGCAAGATATGCTAGTGCAATGGTGGCTCAAAGCTTGTGGTAGTTACCAGCCAATAGCTGTTTCAAATTAAGGCTACTCCATGAAATAGAAGCCATATCTGACAAAGCTTGGATTGTCCAAGAACTTGAGACTTAATGGCCCAGAAACAAAACACTCATGTTCTAAGAGAAAAAAAAAAGTAGCAATAAAGTGACTCCCAATGACATTCTGCTATATTCAAAGATCAGTGTCTTGCTCTGCCATTGCCAGAGGTTTCCTCCTACAGCAGATAGTAACAAATAAAGAGACCCACTGCCAGACATTATGCAGAGACTGAAAAACCTTGGAACTAACAATATATCATCACATCCCTCCCCTCAGGGCTCTGAGAAGCCTGTGGAAAAGGAGACGAAAGATTGTCTGAGTTGGAGGGAATGGAGGTCACCGAGCAAACAAGTTTTTCTAGGTCAACAGGGTCAATCTTTTGCCTTGGCTTCTTTTCCTTTTTTATCCATTTTTTGTTTGTTTGTTTTTATTTTATCCTATTTCAATGTGTTTTTCTATTCTTTGTTCTATTTTTATTATTCTAGTATATTAAAATGTATTAGCCCTTAGAAGCCTGTTTATTTTCTAATGAGAGACAGAAAGTGGCTGGTGCAGAAGGACCAGAGGTGGATAGAAACTGGGAGGACTAGAAGGATGGGAAACCATAAACAAGATATATTATGTAAGAAAAGAATTCATTTTTTAAAAAAAGACAAAAATGAAAACAAAACACAAACTGGAAAGAAATATGAGTGCATTTTGGTTGCCAGCATCTTGTAGCTCCATAATAAACAGACCTATATCTCCAGCTTTTCATCATTTCCCTACCTTGTAACAAACAAAATGGAGCTTAATAAGAGCACAATATGAATCAATGTAAAACAAAACAGCCTCTTCCTTGCCTGCCCACCGAGATAACAGTCAGGCTCAACCACGTCTGGCACCTTGAATGGAAAATTTCCGTCTCAAAATTTTGAAAGTCAAGATATTCAGTGCCACTTATCTTGGTTTAGAATAGAAAGTCTGACAAGATCTTAATTATCGTGTGACAGCAGTAGTGGTAATACAATACCAAAAAGGACACAGTTGAAGAGTTTGTTAATGGCTTTTCAAACACTCTTGGTTAAGGAATACATACACAACAGAAGCCAAAGACCATTCACTGGTACAAAATAAACAGGCACAGTAAATTTCTTGCCTTTTGTGCATTTTCTCCTCTGAATACTTTCATTTTTCTTTTGATGGAGGGAGGTGTCTGCATCTCACAGTAAAACTATATAAGGTGTTGAAATTCTGAGAATGTTTTTCAGGGATCAAGTCTGAGCAATAACTATTTAGTGATCATTTTATCATTTTTATAGAAAATGGATTCTTTTCTCAGACAATATATCTCAATTCTAGTTTCCCCTGCCTCCACTCCTCCCAGTCCCTCCATGCCTCCTCTGCCCTTTGGACCCACTCCCTTTCTGTCTCTCATTAGAAAAGAACTTGCTTCTATTTACTCATTCATTGCAAAAGAGCAGCTCTCTTTCGAGAACACTTTTACTTGTAAATCCTAGTCTCTCCTCTGAGCCACAAGATCACTTACTGAATAGTGTATAGGAAAATTCCCCCCAAAAGCAAAGGAGGCAGGTTCTTAAAGCTGAGGTTTATATTGGATGATGCTGCCTCTCAATGTCAGAGTGATTCTGTAAAACCCCCAAAGGAACTGGTGATTGGATTATATGATTTTGATCTACAATGCTTGTTTTGAAAAACATGGGAAGTCAGAGATTTCAAATCCCAGGGTTTGGTTATTCAACCCCAGTGCATTGCACATACTTTTTTCCAGTCAAAAATAATATTCATGTTTTAATATTTTAAAGAGAAAAACAGAGAAACTAATATTTATGACAGTGTATATAATTTTATAGCAGCAATAGTTGTTAATATGAACTTCCTAGTAGACATGTTATTTGTAAAAAGATCAACAAAAGGAGAGCAAAATGCTGAGTTTTAATAAAGAGCATCTCTCTTTTTAAAGACTTTTTAAAAAATTATTTTATGCATATGTACATGAGTCTGAGTGTATGCATATGTACCCTGTGTATGTAGGCATCTTTAGAGGCCAGAAGAGGGTGTCAGATCCACTGGAACTGGAGTTATGGATGGTTGAACCAAAATCAGGTCCTCTGCAAAGAGGAAGGCTCATAACTGCTGAGCCCCAACAAGGGAATTTTGTGTTTTGAACTTGATTACATAGAGTTAAATTCAGTGTTATACTTGTGATGAAAAACAGTGCCTTTTTAAGAATAATTCTTTCCTGTTTCTAATTTTATGTCACTCTACTTTTAAAACTCTAATCAATTTCTTGATATGTGATTGACTTTTGTTAAATCACAGTTTGCTGATATTTTTAGATTATGTAATACTCAATGGAAAATAAATTTAGCAAAGATATAAGAACTCTTTGACCAGGACAGGCTCTAAAAAAGCTGCAGAGAAACCCTGTCTTGAAAAACCAAAAAAAAAAAAAAAAAAAAAAAAGAAGAACTCTTTGAACCTATTTAACAGAATTTGAATATTATATAGTTTTATACAAAACTATAAAAAGAGATTTTAACAGCACTTCTGTTAGACTAAAAACAAAGCAACACGCACACATACATACACAGAAATACTATTATTTACCTCCATTGTCCGTAGCAATTTGTAATTTCACAAACCAGGACAAACACTTTGTACAGTTCTCTTCATAGCTCACCTTACTTGACTTTCATTCATTGTAACTAATCCATAGAAGAAGACACACAGGCCAACAACTGCTGCAGGAATCAGCATTCCAGTATACCATCCCAGCCAGGCAAAGTATAAACCAATCTTCTCACCAAAGTATAGCCTGCATAAGAAAGTTAATCTTCAGTTTGAATTAATGCAATATAAAGGCCCAATAATCTCCAATACCACAACTTGTGATGATATCAGATGGAAACTGAGGCCTCGAACCCATGTACTTGTCAGCATTATCAGGGTATCTGACCCTCCTGGCTGTTAATGACTGTCACAGTGGCCATGATGTGTTTCTGTAAACTTGGTCACTATAGGGACAACACAAGACCAACTTTCAACAGAACTTGTTTCTCGTTCAACTTTCTTAAAATGGTTTTCATGACCCAATATTGCCTTTCTCTATTTTCATAATAGTATACCTTTTAGTCTCTAATAAAGTTGTGTTTTCTTGAGAATAAAAAAAGGAAAAAGGAATAAACTCAGTTGGCCATCCAATTGGTTTCCCAGTTCAGAATAGATGTGCCTCCACTTAAACCCCTGGCCAGACATGCTCATGCTAGAGTCTGCATGGTTCCATCTCATCTGCTTCCACTGAAGCTTGATTCTGCTTGCCTGAAGCACATTTCCTTTGATTATCATGGCCTCTAACTAAAATACAAACTCCCTCTGCCTGTAACTGGTATTTACCTTTCTCTTTACATGGTTTCTTCCAGGGAGCCTTACTCTCTAATCCTTGCTAGGTGTTTTGCTCTTCTTCCCATGCCGCCCTAACCCGTGCACTAATTAGTGTTATCAGTCATTATGCCTTATAATACCTCTCCTTTATACCTCAATTCTAAGCCTCTTGAAGGTGGATCTGTGCATTGCTTCACTAGCAGTCAGTATTAAAAAGGCAAAGAAGCTTAAGGAATTAATACACTTTATTAGTCTTCAGTTGATATGAAAGTAGCAGATTCATGAGGCAGTTCTAAGAGCTACTCAATTGCTCTTCCTTCATCCACTCCAGTGTTGAATTTTTTATAGTTCCATAAATTACAAAAGGCTTAAAGAAATAATTTTACATTCTCTGATTTCCTTACTGCTGTGAGGTTTTTATTTTATAAAACCGGCTCCTTAACGTATCCCTGTCCCAAGCTCTGCTGTTAAAGATTGATGCTTCACAGTGATTGCTGCTGGGAAGGAAATTCAATTATTAGTTTTCATTAATAAGGTTTCACTTTATGATTGTGAACATTTGGTTATCTTTATACTAACAGGGGTGGTAGTTTCAGGGTCTGACCTGCTCATAGCACACGAATACAATAATCTGCATTTTGTTGAAGTTAATGTAAGCAATATTAATCGGCTGAAATATGATCTACGTCAAGTCAAAGCAGGTTTCAGTATGTGCCAGAAGATGGAGAAGCTAGCTGCAGACAAAGAAAAATGGCCACAAATGACCTTGTCCTAGAACACTGGTATTTACAACTGTCTATAATACTTAATTATTCCTTAGAGGTACAACACAAATCCTGCAGAAGAAAGGGAACAAAGGGTTACTCCTGCAGCTATTCCCCACTACTGCTCAACCAAGGCCATTCTCATTGTGCTATTCCATTTCAAGCTCCCCTTGTGACATTTCAGACGATGATCGGTCCCTTGATGAAATAACTTCTGTCTCAAAGTAAACCCTGGTGTCCATGATTTAGGAAAAAGTCATTTAGCTCAATAGCTTTGTTTTTTAATTTTAAACCCCTCTGATACCTATTGTTGAAACTGTTTGAAATGTCATATCACTGTTTTTACACTGATGACTTTTGAAACTACTCCTTTGGGCTTAAAATAGTTTCTGTGGGAAATTAGATTGAAATTAAATAAGCCCTAACTATTAAGAATTTGAATTAATTTTAAAATCAGAAATCAATGTACATATATCTCCAGAAATCATTTTTCATTAAAAACCAAAGATGAATTAACAACTTTTGGCCCATAAATCGTACTAACGCATTTCCTTACTGAGGATGACAATGCTGGATTGACCTGTGAAAATACCATCAACTATGATCAAAAAAACCCAAGTGTCACACAACATTGTACTCTCACTATAGAAAGGAAGCATCATAAGATCCATGAACAACTTAACTACAACCAGTTAAAAGTTCTAGGAAACTTGTCTTGTACAAAATAGATGCATAATCTGATGTGGTTTATTTAACCTGAATGTGCTCCACATCACTGCTTCAGTTTGAGTTATAACTAAGTTCCCAGGAAGTGCTCTCTATCGAAATATCACCTGTAATCCTTTATTATATAATTTTTTTCTGGAGGGTCTCTCATGACACGTTATTACTTAGTCACTTTAACAAACACGTGCTTTTACCGGAAAATCACCCATCTCTGAATAATCAAACAATAGTAGCTGGATACCCTAGATGTTTGTAATAGAGACCCCATTTACTCCTTAGGATGCTTGCTTAATTTCTTTGAAGCAAAAATAGCAATGCTGTCTGTAAGTAGGAATAGCAACTCACACTGAAATGCTCCACAAAAAAATCATCTTAGCTCCTAATAAATATTTTTCGTGAGCCATCACCTCTCACCATATTGTATTCATAAATCTCCAAAAAATAACCCTTTTACATATATTGGAATGTAAATTGCAATCATAAACTAGAACAATGGAATTTGTCATGGTTGATAGGAGGAGAATCAAAGTATCATGATGATACCCAACTACGAACATTTTCAGAGTGCTCATCCTGTGTATCTCCCAGTGCGTGTGCCACTTACTACCTTGAGACTCACAAAGTTCGCCTCTGTGGACCCTTATCCACTCTCTTTGTTAAAACTTCTGGCTTCCAGACAAGCTTGTTGATCACAAGATACATCTGGTAGAAGACTTTCTTTCTTGTAGATCATGGTTTGTCTACAACTGCTTTCTCCCTCGGGCCAAAGCTTGTATCTGGTACCTCCTTCCATGATTAGTCATCAGGTGGTTCTCACAAGTCCTTCCTCTTCTGGCATCTTTAAGGTAAGGTTTAATAATTGCTTCTAGGTTTTACTAGTCCCTGCACATGTCATTATGTGTTGGCTTTCATGATCACATTTCCCACTTCTATATATATTTTTTACTGATTTCCCTTCAAGCACCCCTACTGACACACTGACTGATGCAGTTGTGAGCTATTCTTCATATTCCACAAATATATCAAAATATCAACACATATAGCCTAATAGTAGAAATGTGATTTTTCTTTTATCCTATAGGTATTCATCTTTAGCTAGAGAATCAAGATAGTATTAACATATATTGATGCTTTTTATATGAACAATGTTTTCTTCACTAAAATAAATTATGTAAAACACAAATATAAATATTTCAAAGGCTGGGCTGCCTTGGTGCATGCCGATTCCTGCACTTGGGAGGCAGAGGGAGGTGAATCTCTGTGAATTCGAGGCCAGCCTGGTCTACAGAGCTAGCTTCAGGACAGGAAGGGCTGTAACACAAAGAAACATTGTCTTGAAAAACCAACCAAACAAACAAACAAAAAATTAGGGGTTAGAGTGATGGCTTAGTGGTTAAGAGCATTGGCTGTTCTTCAAAAGGTGCTGAGTTCAATTCCCAACAACCAAATGGTGGCTAACAAATATCTATAATGAGATCTGGTGCCCTATTCTGGCAGAAAAAAAGGAAAAAATATTCCAAAAATAAAACTAAATTCTGTTATTGTAAGGTATACCTTTTATCCCAGCATAAACAGGAAAATCTCTGTCAGTTCAAAGCTAACCTTGCTTATACAGAAAGTTTCAGGACAGACAGGCATGCATAGTATGACACTGTCCCAATATATATATGATAGATAGGTAGGTGCATAGATAGATAGATAGATAGGTAGGTAGGTAGGTAGGTAGATAGATAGATAGATAGATAGATAGATAGAGTTAAGATCAACAAGTCACTAGAAGGTACTCACTAGAAGAGAGAGAGAATCTTTTTGGAAGAAAACTGTAGCCAAACCTGCATATTGTCATGTTTTACATCTACAAATTCAACTATCCGTAGATCAAAGTAATGTGGAGTGTGCCACTTGAGAGGAGTTTCTGGAACTAATCCCTTGTGAATACTGATAAACTACGACATACACACAGTTGATTTGTTGGTTGTTTTCCTATCTGCCCTCATATTTGTTGAGTGCTTCTTTATTTTGATTTTTTAAATATATAGTTGATTGTTCTGGCTGCATTGTAAAATGCTTGTCATGAAGTTGGGCAAGGAGATACTGGAAGAGGTGGAGGTATGAAGAACAAACAAACAACCCAGGATCATTTTCCTTCCCCTGGTATTCACCAGCACCTGGTAATTTGGGTGTGTAATACATAAGATGCATATTACTTAAAGACTTTTTTAAATTAGCTTTCATATCCACTCTATAACCAATTCCCTGCATTGAGTTTCTTTCACTGAAAAGTCATGTAAGTGGTTTTTCAGGAGAGTGTTCCTGAACTGAAATAATGGTGATAAGAAGTAATCAAGGCTAGGAAAATGGCAAAAGAAGAGTTTGCTATTATTATAAAGCAGTCTATCTACAGTACCTGATTAAGTCCAGAGGTTGATGTTTGTACCACATTCCCCAGCGTGCCCAGCGCTCGTACAACAGATGCCTGTTGTTCTGAGGTCCATGGGTTTTGATGGGCAGGTTGCTCTTATAGGCTCCCTGAGACAGATACAGTAACATAAATTGGAGTCCATTCTTTTACTGAAGTTTTAACTGAAAAAGAACTAGTGTATCCATAACAAGGTGATTTATTAATGTGTAAAATAATTAGAGATTATATACTCATGCCCACCACTGGAATGGTAAATACCATTATCATTGGAAATATGATTGTTCTATGAAAATAATGTATTAAATATTTTTTCTAGTAATTTGGGCCCATTTTACTTAAGTAAATGAGACTTTATATCTCACTCTTTGGAGCTTAGGATCTTTTAGTTAAAAATGTCAAAGTTATTGCAATCTTTAGTTGAGAAATTGAATACGGCTCTACTTAAAAAAGTGAGCTATGTTTGGATACACACCTTCCTAGACCTGGATGGAGGGGGGAGGGTCTTGGACTTCCCACAGGGCATGGCACCCTGACTTCTCTTAGGACTGGAGAGGGAGGGGAAGGCGCAGTGGGGGGAGTGGGAGGGAAATGGGAGGATGGGAGGAGGTGGAAATTTTTAATAAATAAATAAACAAATAGTCACAAAAAAGTGAGCTATGCACAGAAAAGTTCTCTTTTACCTATAGATGCTAAGAGAATAAATATTTGCTTAAAACAGCATAGGATTATACCTTTAGAGCCACCTATATGTTTAGGTCCTAGGATCCTGAAAATTTACTTTTGATATTTCAAATGTAAGCATTTAATATTCAAATGGGCTTCATAAGGCTGAGGGCCCCCTAATTACTAGGGATGAGATAGATTGTTTAGGAAGCATTCGTGACAACTTGAGCTCGTGTTTGCCAGTGTCTTGCAGCTGCAAAGAGATAACATATGTTTATACCATCTCTGATTCTTTAATAAAGTAGAAAAAATAAGGAAAGGATAATACAGATTCAAAGTTTGGTTGCTCACCTTCCTGGACTTACGGGGAGCTGGGAGGACCTTGGACTTAACATAGTGTAGAGAACCCTGATGGCTCTTTGGCTTGGAGAGGGGCAGAGTGGGGGTATGGGTGGAAGGGAGGGGAGGGAAGGGGGAGGAGGAGGGGAGGAGATGGAAATTTTTAATAAAAAATGAGAAAAAAATAAAATAAACAAAGTGCAAGCTAGTTTAGGTGTCCTTCCTAAACTAACCCAAGCATTTAAATCTTAATCATTGGAAGCTAAAGAGAAGAATGAAATCAATCTTGATTTCAAGTGCAGGACATCTGTTTGGAATAGTGTTTGCTCTTTAAATTAAACCCTGCCTGATAATGAAAGGATGAAAAACAAAATTGCTGCTCCTCTGCAGTCAGTGCTAACAATCCTAATTCACAGCATTGATCCAGTTTTAGTGGGCAGACCGCATACGTTTCTAGATGCTCAAATTTAGGGTACCTAGTATACTTCTGCGCAACCTACACTTAACACCAACACTGCTCTGTCTTGACAGTGACAAGCAGTGGGCTGCAAGGCTCAAACACTGCCAGTCGTCCCTATCCACACCTTTGATTGATCCTCCTCCATGATTTATCCTTGAAAGAATTTTATATTTGACTCATGTTTTAGAGAAAGTTTTCTCATCCTTGTGCACCTCTGGGCTATTGATTTTATCTTTCCTGCCCATTCTCACTGAAAGGGTTTCTCATACTTTTCTAACTATTGTCAATTTGTAAGAAAAAAAAAACCTCTTATAGGAATAGAAAATATAAGATTGAACATAATATCCATCATTAATTAAAAAGAAAGACATACATTTTAGAATATCCTTTTCAGTCTATAAGTTAATACTATTAACTTTATCTTCTTTGTAAATTTTGTTTTTCTCTCATGTGTAAATAGTAATTGAAATCAATAGACAATTTCTGATTCTATTTCACTGTTTCTCAATTATCTTTTGCTTATTTACAGTTCAACAGTGGTACTTTCTATTCCTTTTACATATTTGTGCCATATATTTATATTTCAAATAATTTATATAAAGACATTAAAAAGACTGTCATCAAAAACTCAGCTATGACAGCTGCCAAATTTCCCATGAGAAACTCAAGTGAGCTGTCAATGCACAAGCTAATTATGCAGAGAAAATTACCATGCCCAATAGAATAAACCAAACCTCTTTTTATTACACGACTCCCTTAGCTGTGCTTCTCTGCTCACTTTTGTTTACCACTTACTATGAGGTATTTGAAATGGTGTTTAATATTTCTTAGCTGTGTTCCTTTATATCTCAAGAAATAATAATGCTTACTTCCTTCTGTGCAGTCACAATCATGGTAAAACAACTACTGGCTCAGAACATGGAAAAATATAAGAAAAATCTGCTCATGATTATTTACCCCGATTTTTTTTATTGTAAATGGGCATTACATGAAGGTCATTAACTTTTGGGTTCCTATACTTATAATTGCCTTTGACATTTTACCTTTGTGTAACTGGATTGTCTATAATTATAATGGAAATGGTGTTACTGTCAGTAACATAGAGTTCTTTCAAGAGATAGATATTAAATGGAAAATATCTTACATAAATACCTCGTGTGGGGGGAATGCCGCTATGTATGAGCCATTATTTATGAGCTTACGGATACCTAGAAAGAAAATGAAGTTCTTAGTGAATTTCAGTGAAGGATTTCTCTTAAAGCATAAATAAACACACATGGAACACAGAATTATTTTAAGACACTTTAATTCAAAGGAATCTCATATCAGGTCAACACTAGGGACAGTAATCCTGAAAAAGAGATTGGTACTGAGCCTAGGAGTGTCTTTGCTACAGTATTTTCAAGACACCGGCACAAGGTTTTATTTTGCCATATGGCAACATGATGTGTGGTGAGTTGTTCATTCCCACTTCTTGAGATCACATGAACCAAGAAAACAATTCTTTTTTACCCCCTTCTGAATACAACAAAATTTAGTCAAAGAAGAATTTTCTACTCCTGACATTTAACAATAAAGGTTGTTGCACAGAGAAATGTTTGTGTTAAATCGAAAGGACATAAAATGCCACCCTCAGATTTGTTATTTCATTGACTTCCTTTTGAGAACGAGCACTGAGAAAAACTTTCTGGAGAGGAATTTTAGTTACAGTGTTATTTATTAACATGCATGAAAGAAATATTTGTACACCTGAAATATGGAACCCTCTTTCATGGTGCATAAAATTATATAAGGTGCTTAGTAAACAATTGTAATTTAATGAATACAGTTCTTAGACTGTTACACAGTAATTTGAAGCATCATTTCCATGTGATACATAATGACTTGAAAAAATAGTTGTTTTAAAAACACAAAATACACATATAATACATCTATATTTTGCTGTAATGTGTTTTAACATTTTTCTATAAATTCATCACTGTGGTTAGCAGTCCATTTATTTTATTTTAGCTCTTCTATGTTTAGCAAATTTTCCACAAAGAATATGATACCTTTATACTCATTTAAAATGACATTTAAACCTATAAGTACAATTTTTCCATCACACAGGAAAGTTTTGAGCTCATATTCTGGGTATTTGAGTTTTTCTTTCTTTAGAAATATTCTCGTTGTTTTGGGTAAAGTTTTAGTGTCTAAGGTAACTGTTTTAATTGTTCAGTCATGAATGAATTAAGTTGTTAGTCAGGAAACAAAATGAAACATGATTCTTTTTTTATAAACCAGTGTTGTTCTCCATTCTAGCATAATCAGGAAAGAATGGTGACAGATTACATGGGTTGTCAATTTGTAATTCCAGAGAATTTAGAATATTTGGCTAACATTGATTTCTTCAATGCTGCAATTAAGTCTCATCATTAAAAGGTCCAATTCTGTGTTAGCTTTGTTTTGTTTTCAATTCTGTGTAAGGCTCACAATTTATTTTGTTCTACTTGGAAATCCCTCAATTTTCATTCATATTATATATGTATTAAACTGTCAATCCTATCAAATGACTCAAAATTTCAAAATTTAATAAAGCTAAAGTAAGTGGCCCTTTAATATCCCCAAAATATTATTCCATTAAGTTACATACATATTCTAGATTTTTATTTATTTTTACCTCTATATACTAAGAAATTAGAATCACACTAGACTAATAGTTTTGCAATCATCTCTTCTTTATTTACAGAATCATAATGAAATTTCAATTTGATCTAGGAACTAATATTAATCTCTGAGAATAAAATCCATGTTATGAACTGTTCAACATATAACACATAAGAAATAAAATTATATGGGTATATATTTACACATAGAGGTTCTGGCAATTATGTTGATAAAAAGAAAATAGATAACTTTTAGTAGGTACAAGTACCTAAAATTATGGACATAGCATATTTGGTACTTCTAATTTTTTATTATAATGCCATGTTGAACCATTTCCACACATATTTTCATTAAAAATCTATTAGTTTAGGATAAATTTTGTTCTTATGTATTTGTATAGTTCACATTTTGTTACATTTGCCAAATGCCTTCAAAATAAATATTTTTTAAAAATAGCAACACAAAGTATCCATGGAATTTGTGTCTACTGTGTTAAGCAATTCACAATTAGTGAGTGAAGGCAAATATTTAATTTGTTATGAAACTCTATATCTATATTTAACTTTTTAATATTTCAATCTCTGTCTATAAAATAATGTTCTTACCCACTTTTGATATCCCATTTTCATATTTGGTGCGCTCCAGCATGTGGTAAACTATCCTGCTTCGGGTAGCATTGCTGAAGAACGTGTCCTTATTGTTTATTATAAAGCTGTCAAGATGAAGGGATTGGTTTTAATATTCAAAACTGAACACAAAATCTAGTCACAATTGTAAGCTCCTGGGTTGATATGGGATTTCCCTCTGTTTGCTGTAAATATCACTGATTAATAAAGAAACTTTCTTAGGTCTGCTCAGGGCAGAATAGAGATAGGAGGGGAAAACTAAACTGAATGCTAGGAGAAAGAAGGCAGAATCAGTAGATGCCATATAAATGACTTTGGGAACAGACATGCCAGAATGTTGCCAGTAAGCCGCAGTCACGTGGTGATACACAGAGTAATAGAAATGGGTAAATTAAGATGTAAGAGTTAGCTAATAAGAAGCTAGAACAAATGGACCAAAAGTGGTTTAATTAATACAGTTTCTGTGTGATTATTTTGGGGCTGAGCAGGTGGGAACAACACTGGGTAACCACCCATCTGTCTCTGTAATTAAAGACAATGAGTAGAAAATATTCTAGGATGAGAAAGAAGTCCTCCTCTTTGATGAAAATAGATTGACAGATAAAAAGAAATACTTAAAGACAATGCAGAGAATTATCAAATATTCATTGTAGCATCTTTTTTTTTTTCAGTTTGTAAGAGGCCTAGGTATTCTCAAACGTTTATCATAGAGTAAAAAGAAATTCACCATTTGCTGGCTGGGGTTTGTACCACCTCAAACAATATTTCTCCAATTAGATTTAATTAAAAATTGAGATTATTTACCATGCCATACTTGCCATTCTATCTTAATCAGTTTTCAGAGTTTAGTGATAGCCCATAATTCTTTTTTTTCTTTTCCCTCGATACCCTAAAATGTCCTGTGGAAAGAGTAGCAAGGGGCCTTGTGAGTGTGAATGTCATGGGAAGCAAAGGGGGATTTCACAATGAGAGGATAGATCTGTTTAAATGGATCTGTTTAATTTATATGGACTGAAAGTTTCCAAATAGTGGAATGAACTGGATCTTACTGGATTGATGACACTCTCTGCTTCTATGCATTTTATCTCTGTGAATGATGAACTATTTTTTTTGTCGGAAATTTCATCTGTGGTATTAGTTATTTTATCTATTGCATCCTCCTCACCCTCCATTTTCAAGGAGTTACCAAGCTAAGTAACTTTCCTGTTGAACCATTGTCTCCATGTTGCTGTGACCCTGTGCAAGTGTCAGTGCTCCTAGCCTACTTTGCCTTCTTGGCGGGTTTTACCCAGCCTTGTGTACTTCAGTCTGCACAGCTGACCATATTATTACATGCTGGGTTCCTCAGTATTGAATACCATACATATTATTTCTGTATCCAGATACATTAAATTCAGAGTCTTGGTTACTATAGGAGGCAGGAAAAATAACCAGCAATCTTTTTACATCACAAGACTTAAGCCTACCAGAGAACGTGATTCTCAGGGAGATAAGTTCAGTTTTGGAAGAGATTGTATTATGGAAGAATGAAGCAGGTGGTATAATCAAGTTAATAAATAAATTCCAGCAGGGTTCTGGGAAAAAAATATAATAGCATAATGATGCAGTGGGTGACCGGGGGAAGAGACAGCAGCAAGAATTTTCTGATATGATTTTCCTTAGATAATGATATTTAATGTAGGCACACGGGTGGAAAGAAAAATACCCTGCAAAGCTCAGAGGCAGGATAGGTCAGCAGAAATGAAAAGTGGTAAAGATTCAGCTGAAGCTCTAATAGAGCAGCTGAGTCATGGACCCATGGCCTGTGTAGCTGCACTGTGTAATGGTTGGATGCCTGAGGACCCGGTGCCCGTGGTACACTGGGCTGAAAGCAGGATGGCCTACACTGAAAACGATCACAAACTCAACTGTAAAGAGTATCAATGGGATACTATTAGGGAGGTATACGCCAGATGTTTTATTTAGTGTTCTTTAAAGACAGCTGGTTCCTTGAGTTTTCAAAGTACGTTAAGTACATTAAGTTTCATCTTGTTTGGTGCAACCATCGATCTGTAAGATCTTGTGATAGTACAGTAAAAAGCTGGTGAAGGTCCCAGGATTTTGAGTTTTCTAGACAGGCAGTCCATGCTCTGTCTTGCCTTCCTTTCTCCAGACATGGATTAATAAAGGATTGCTTGATATGGACCTCCAGGATAAAATCATAAAGTGAGTAGAATATTCTGAGGAGAAGAAACTCTGATTTTTGGCTATGATATAGACTAATCTAGAACTTTATCAACTGCCACATCCCAGGAAAAGGTTTATCCAGATATCCAAAATAGTGTCTGTGGACTCCCAAGCCTTCGTATTATACTGAATTGTATATTTCACTACAATATATTGTAAATATTTTATACTTCTCTATCTCTTTTTACCTTATTTTTTTAGATTTACAATTACCTTCTTGTCTATAGCATTTGTCTTGGAGTACCATGAAGATAGACGGCAGGACACGTGCCTTAATGAGCCTTGTAATTCAATTCATGAACTGTAACAACTTAATAAGTCATAGTAGATAAAAGCATAGACAAATAAACAGATATGGAGGAAGGCAAGGGAGAAGAAAAAAGCTTGGCAGAGAGTGAGAGTGGAGGAGAGAATGAAAAGAAAGAGACCTATAGCCTTCTCTAAATAAATTACTGTATTTTAATAAGATTAAACAAAACCACTTTAATACTAAAAGTATATATAAGTAAAATTACATTTTTAATAGTTCATTAATTAGAGTTAGTGTTAGCAGCAGTGCTATTATTGTTGCCACAATTATTTTAGATGAGTTATTTTCTCCAATAATAAGTTTTCAAAGATTTATTGAATATATATGTGTGCTTTTTTGAATGTATTTATCATCTATACCACACATGTGCCTGATGCCTGAAAGAGTCAGAGATGTTATTGAATCATTTGTGACTGGAGCTACAGGAAATCCTGAGCCTCCACGTATGTGCTGTGGATCCCCGACAACTGGAGTAACTATAACTGGAGTTACAGCTGTGTGCCTCTACATTTGTGGCCGAAACTCCCCCGTGAGAATATCATGTGCTTTGAATGGGTAAGCCATCTCTGTCACCCACATAGTTATTACTTCAAAAGCATATCTAGGTTACCAGTCTATAGAATGATATTTAATTATTATTTGGTGATCTCTGAATCATGAAATTAATATAGAATCAAATGTTCATTTAGTGCTGTTCCTAAGTTAAATATAAACTCTAATACAATGATACATTCTCGACCCAGTTTGTGACCAGTGGGAATGTCCTCAGTTATTTTTCTTCAGAAAACAAGCTCGAGGAAATGGGAAGTACAGAGCCAGAACAGAACAGAAAAGAGATGAGCACTCACTGGTGAATCCGGGCTCTGCTGAAAGGGCCAGTGTAGCAGTCCGACTCCTCCAACTCTGGAAAGGCTGACTTGTCAAGAACCATTGGGTTTTGGGACATCCACTTTTTGATTCTTTTGAAATAATTTTGCACCCTGGAACCAAGTCAAACCCCAGAACTAGATAAGGTTGTATTCCAGAGCTCTATTAGTTTCCTGTGACAGTTTTCTTAAGTATTAGAGAAAAAAATTCCAGATCTCTCCCCGTCACTCATAATATGCACATGTGCATGCATGCATACACACACAGATACATACACAAGCACCACATACATACACACACCACACACAAGCACACCATACACACATACACATACGCTCATGCATACACACATGTACACACACATACGCACATACACCTACACCACACAGTTATATACACTATCCACACACATACACCATACACACACCTGCTTCTGTTTTCTTATAGATGAAATAAATAATAAAACAAGTCCAGCATTTATTTAAACTCTTTTCAGAGAAATAATATCTCTGTAGAAAATGTCTTAAATTACCTTGCATAAGGATAACCACAGGAAGGAACATTTTCAAAGGCAGCACAATATATTTCTAAAAGCTGTATATATGAGTGAGTATGTAAATGTAGATTACTCCCTGGTTCTTTAAAAAAGTGTGAAAATTTCCATGTAAATGCATAGTGTGTATGCATGCCTTTTGGAATAATGGCCATCATTTTCCTTCACAGAATAAAAAATAAAGCAAAACAAAAGGCTGACCTTCAGCATTGATTCTGAAAATCTAAATTCTGTTACTATAACAACAGCTGTTTTCATTTAAAAATACTGAGCAGTGTTTCCACAGTGATTATGGTGTGCTGCTGCAATAGAGAAGTCAAAATTGCAGGACAGAATATCTCCAGACACAAATACAATGTATCTTCTTCTTTTTTTATTTTTAAAAATAATTTATTTTTATTTTATTTGCATTGGTATTTTGCCTGCACTGATATCTGTGTGAGGATGTGAGATATTGGAGTCAGAGACAGTTGTTAGCTGCCATGTGGGAGCCTTAACGTGGCTTTTTGTCAGGTTCTTGAAGTTTAGAAAAAAAATTAAGATAACAAAGGGCAGGCAGCAAATACTGTCTCTTAAGAATTACTGCTTAAGATTTGGTGAAATTACCATGGGAAATTTTAAATAAGAATTTAATCCTGCTGAAAAGTTTTGGGTGTAAAAATATTGATCATTTCTTACCAAATTGGATCATCAATGGGATACTGATCATCTCAGATTTTGAGGGACTACAACATTTATTTTAAATCTAAACTAACAAGCAGTTTTGAGGTGTTCATTTTGTTCATTCTCATAAACAAAACCCCTGAATTAATAGATTTTTCTGAGGCCAATGCAAAGTCATGTAGAAGACATGAGAGTACAGATCAACCTCTTTAGTCTTTTGTAATGCAGCACATTGGATGGGTGAGGAGAGCTGAACTGGCCAGTTTCTGAAACCAGACAAAACAGTTCCATGCTTGAGCTGATGTTTTCAGGTCTAAAGAGAGGAGGTGATCCCATTTGTCCTACATCCAGCAAAGGATCAGAACAAACCAAAAGGGTAATGCCAAGGACATTTGGGCAATGTTGGTGGACTGCAGCACTTAATGGCCTATGATCTCTCTGAATTAAAACAACCTGGAAATAAGTGAATGTCTAAAATTTATAAGAGAACATTAAGATCATCTTCTACTAATAGCAGAAAATAAATGCTATTATCAACTTAGGCCTTCATACACATTTTCCTGAGAAGGAAAACGGTCTCAGATGGTGAAATATTATCAGTCCTGGATTTGAACCAGATTCTAGAGCCTAGTTAATTTATTTCCTTGTGCCTCACTTAGTTTTTTTTTTTATTATTATTAAGTGAAATGGTATCTTGAGAACAAAATGGACACTAGAAACCTGTTGGGTTTGCTCTAATGGCCACGATAATAAGGCAAGAAATGAATGTTGAGTTACTATTTATGTTGCTGCTAACCTGACACCAACACTATCATATTACCAACATCCAAATATGTTTTATCATCTTGGGCATCTTTTAAATGTTGAATTTTCTGATAAAACATGAAGATCACTCTAACACAGTTCAGTGGCTTTATTAAAATCTGGAGGCAGGGTAAGAAAATTCCGTGTAAACTAAAACTATAGATCAAAGGGTTCAGAGAATCTGACTAAAATGCAAACTGTCAACCATCTGGGAAATCTCTGGATAGGACTGCGGGTGGGGATGCTAAGAGTCTGTTATTTTTCCCTCATCTGCAACACTGGCTACTTTCTGTTCTATTTTCCTGCAGGCTATTTTGATGATGCCTTAATATTTGAACATAAAAGTGCTTTGTAAATAAAAATTAAATTGCTGCACCAATATTGCTTTAGTTATTTCCTCTAAAGGTGCCTAGAGATATGATGATCTTCAGAAGCTAGATAATTGTCTGGACATTACTTATCCCTTAATGTTTTATAGCCTTAGTTAACCACACACAAACATCTCTTCTATTGCAAGAAAAGGAAATCACTAATAAAAATAAATGTGTGTGTTTGATTTAAATTTTATACGTTGTACAGTTTTACTGACTGTAAATATTGTACTTAAAATTTTGTAAGACATGACTATTTATGCCTTTAACATAAATAGAATTTACATTTTTCTCCTAAAATAAATCGAAAGAAAATTTATAATCAGTCTTTTTCTCAAGTGAATATAAAAATAAACAAAAACAAGCAACAGAAAAGTTTTATTTTCACTCAATGCCTTTACTGTTTGATACCTACTCCTCACCACTCAAATCCTTGAAACTAAGAAATAAAGAAAACTGTTTGCAACAAATTAAATGTGAGGGACAATTTTTAAAATATTCACAATACCTAAATTCAAATTTTAAGAATTAAAACATAAATATCATAAAACAACATGGTACAGTGTTCATTTTTTAGTTTCTTGAAAGGTTGAGCATGATAGATATAAGATCATTTTAGAACTGTCAAAATGTGTTTCAAAATTTGTCCATTTAGTAATTTATATACTAATGAGTAAGATTCTCTTGAAATTGAAGTTAACTTCAAATATAAGCTATATCTTTATGTAAAATACTCTTTATAGATTTTAATAGTCAAAATTTTATTCTTTAGCAAGACTCTGAAAAATGTCATTCAAGAATAAATCTATTAAAAAGACAATTGAAAAATTAGTTCTGTAACAGCTAAAAGGGACCCAAACAAAACATTTTATTTAAAATAGACACTATGTTTAAAAAAGATTCTCATTACAATTTATAAAGTTTGAAAGGGCTAGATTCATCAAGTCTTTTCTAAAATGATACTACACTCATTTTTTTCTGTTGTGTATTATTCTGACTAGTCTATAGTGTTACTCACGGAGTACAGCCATGCTGATGTTGCAGTGGCTTGCTGTCATCAACTGATAGCTTTGCAATGGATAGGAAAACAGCTATCAATATGAAGGTTTTGTCATTGGGCATTCCTTAAGTGGAAATTCATTTCTTCAATTTTAATAGGTGTCCAAGAGAAGTATAGCCAATAAAGCCACTGCTAATCTAGGTGGACTATGGTGCTATCATGAGCCATGGTGTTGTTCAGGCCCATGTTGGGACATGCTGTAGAGGACCATGTCTGGGTCGGTGACCCTACTGTAGTCAGGGTCTGAGTTGACACGTATGGCTCCAGTTGCAGCAGAGGGCCACGTGGTTACCTGGGGTCTGATCAGCAGCCTGGGACCTTTTTGGTGCAGAAGGTCATGCTGCATCTGGGTCCACACATACCTAAGTGGCACATATTGCTGTCCAATGCCATGGTGATATCCAAACCAGAGCTACAGCTAGGGGCCATGTCTGGATATGTCACCCTTCTGTAGCCAAGGTCTGTGTTGTTGTCTGTAATTCCCTTTTCCTCATGGTCCATGCAGATTTCCATGGTCTGGGCTGCTACCTCATGCCATGTTGGTATCCACAGGCTATGCTTCCACTGGGGCCATGTCAATCTGGGTGACCTTCATTACAGCCTGGGGTCATGTTGACATCTAGGTCTATGCTGCTGCAGAGGGCCTAGTCTGGATCTGTGGTCCTACTGCATCCAAGGTCTGTGTTGAAGTTCATGACCTATGTTACTACCAAAGACCAGGTGAATGCCTGGGTTCTGGGCCTCAACCTGTGGTCTTTTTGGAGTCTGAGGGCCATGCTTCAATCTGGGCATTACAGATGCGAGTGGCCTGTGCTCTGGCTTGGCACCATGGGCTCATCCAGGCCTGGGCTGCTGTCAAGGGCTGTGTCTGGGTGAGTGGTTCCAATGCAGCCAGGATCTATGTTGAAGTGGTCCATAGCCCATGTCGCCACAGAGGGTTGTGTGAGTGCCTGGGCTCAGGTTAGCCACCTAAGTACATGTTGGTGGCTGAGGGCCATGCTGTAGCTAGGGACAAGCAGAGCTGAGTGGCTTGTGTTTCTATGTGATGCTCTGGTGACCTCTGGGCCAGAGCTGCAGCTTAGGGCCATGTCTAGGTTCATGTTGATGTCTGAGGTTCCTGTTGGTATTGAAGGCCACGTGGATGCCCGATATCTGAGGCAAAGTTAGTGTCTGAGAGCCATGCAGCCGCTGGGCTGTGCAGATCTGAGTGGCCTGTATTGACACCTGGGGTAATGACATCAAGACCCGGGCTGCTGCCATGCACCATGTCTGGATCCATAGTCCTACCATAGCTGGGGGCTGTTGAACTTCAAAGCCCATGATCCACAAAAGGTTACATGGAAGCCCTGGGTTGGGGCCCTAACCGGTGGCCTTGTTGGAGTCCAAGTTTGATCTGAATAACCTGTGCTTCCACTCAGTTAGGATGTTGTCCAGGTGCAAGCTGCTGCCAAGGGTGATGTCTGTGTCCATGATCCTGTTGCAGTTGGGGTCTGTGCTGATGTGTGTGGATCTGTTACCACAAGGGAGGTCATAAGAATGATGAGTAATGATATCAGATGTCCATGATGATCTGGTCCTGCTCTTCACTGGTCCTGGGAAAGCTGGCCCTGACCCTTGCTAGACACTGCAACAGGAGAGATGGCTCTGACCCTCTGTGGACACTGCAACAAGAGAGCTGGCCCTGACCCTCAAGTGAAAACTGGAGCCCCACACTCGGGAGAGATGGACCCACCATTCACCATGGACAAGAGAGAACTGACCCTGAAGGCACGGGCTAAGGGGAACTAGATCCTTCCCTTACCTGAGAGGGGTGGCTCCAGTATCTTGGATTGATCAACTCAACTACACCCCAAGCCCACAGCCAGACCTGGGGTTGGCCCACCATTCCACCTACCCCACCTAGGACCTGCTGGAGCTCGTGAAGGGACTGGTGCTGTGAAATGCTACCAAAGGAGTTCCAGGACTTGGGACAATCATGGTATATCCGAGAGGGGATTTGGTGAGGATTCATTGATGATAGTGTACCAGAAACCAGAGGCCTTAAACCAGACCAATATCTCCTTGCAAGTATTTTGAATATTTGCAAGTTAAGCTGCTTAGACCAAAGGGTGAACTGTGTCACACAGAGGCTTGCAATGTCACTTGTAGAAATGAAGAAGTCTTGGAGTGGTGGAAAAGATGGAGGCTTGAAAGTTTTTTGTTTTGTTTTGTTTTGTTTGCTCTTTTCTTTTTTATGTTTGCTTGTTTTGTTTTGGATTACGTTCTTAAAATTTTTCTTTTAGGAAGAATGCTGCAGATGTGAAGGGAAAATATTGAGGGACTGGGAGGTGAGTGGAATTAGGATGCATGATGTGAAATTGCCAAGGATTCAATAAAGACATTATATTAAATTGAAAAAATACTCTTTCAAGAAATCAACATAATTTTCTTTCTAACTTTTATAATTGAAGACATGCATAATCTAATATGTTCTTTTGGTTTTTATAAATGATAAATTGGTGATAAATATTGTAAATCATTCACTAACCTGCTCATTGACTTGTTCTTCTGATCAGTGTAGTAACATTTTTTTCTGAAAAAAAAGTAAAATCATCTAAAAACAATACAATTTAACCAGAAAGTGACAGTATTCAACAGCAATGTTAAGTGTATCGACACACCATTTTCATATACTTAGAAAATTAAGGCATTTAAAATTAAATCATTACAATATAATGTGAAGACTAATAAATATATATGCCTTTAATTTAAGAAGAAAATGATAATTTAATAAAAATATATAAGAAATATAACAAAGTATAACAAAACACGTTACAATGCATAGGTTATTTTCGACACATTGTTTTTAATTATTTGAAACTCTGTCTTCTGTAACTCAGTACTTGTTAACTGGATTATTTCTTTACATGCTTTATAAAGTCATCAATCCAATCATCTATCCATTCATCTTTTAAACACAATTGTCCTAATTTGGTTGTCTGTTGTTGTTAAAAAACACTGAGCAAATAGGAACATGGGAAGAGAAGGTTCGTTTAATCTTAAAGTTCCTTGTAATATTTTGTCACTGAGGAAAAATGGGGCAAGAATACAAGGCAGAAACCACAGGTAGGAATTAAAGTAACAGCCAAGGGAGCACAAACAAAAGCATGTGGGAGAAAGAAACTTTGCTTTTGCCTGTTTGCCTTCACCTCCCCACTGGTAAGTTCATTTGTGCTGTTAATACTGCTGCTCCTGCTGCCATCCTCCACAGACTTCAGAACCCAACTTCTGTAGGCTGCCAATGTGGAGTGAATACCAGTAGTTCTCTAGGAATCTCCCAGGCTTAAAGCGCCAGACTGAGACTGCTGAGGCCCTGTGTCTTGTGGATTGACCGTCTGCCAGGCTCCCAACATCTTCAATGTGTGACAGTCATTGTTGGACTGCCTAGACCCTATCATGGAAGCCGATCTAGTAAATATCCTTTATATATTTTCAGCAGCTGGGTTTGTTTTTCCTTAAGTGAAACATACACCATAGTCTTTGGAAAGATTTAAAATGTTCTTGCCATATTCCAACACTAAATTCAGATATAATATTTCAAGACTTGTTTCGTTTAACTAAATTTGCATTTCAAATATCTTCCTTATTTTTTTCAAACATAGACAAAAGTTTAAAAGGCATGCATATATTAGTAATGATTTGAAATTTGCAGGCTATTTCTCTTTTTAATTTTTAAATAGATTTACACTTATTTATTTATAGCTGTGTGTGCAAGCCTGTAGGGGCTATGTAGCACCCATATGGTCAGAAGGAAGGTCTTTTTCCACCATGTGGGTAATAGAGGTCAAAGTCAGATCCAGTGCCCTTACCTGCTGAGGCATCTTGATGATCCAAATTGTAGCTTTTCTTTGTGAAATGTTATAGGTCTCACAAGTAAATATTTTCATGGATAGTTTAGAATGAATAATTCATTCAAAATAAAAATATTTTTCTTAAAAAGGCTATGTGCGTTTGCTAATTAAGATGTCAATGGTGATTTTATGCAGTAGTCTGTCTATATTCTAAAGGAATAAGTTCCAGTATACTTTTAATATAAAGTACTGTATGAACATTCAAAGTTATAAAAATGGCATAGTATTCCAATCTAACTTTCAGACATCCTTATGTACATTTAAAATTATTTCTAGATAACTTAAATTCCTAACGGAAATTTTACGTAAATAATGTTTAACTGTTTATTTTTGTATAATAGCTGAGGCTTCATCTTTTGAGACTTGAGATGTTTCAGATGCCTGAAGACACCTGCATCGGCATCTCTTCCTTTATCTTGAAGGATCTTGAGGTTTAATATAAGCCTTTCCAATATGTTACAGGAAATTGTCGTGATATTTTTTAATTGAGCTCTGTTCACTTACGCTTCCTAGAGTAATTTACTTACAATCTCTTTTTTCCTGAACCTTTCTTTTACTCCTTGTTAGCATGTAATGGGATCTGTTTAACTGCATATTTATGGAAACAATCTTATTGTCAACTGAGTTAACACTTGGTGTATAGAGTATGCACTATAAAAGCTACAGTGTGACATCATGAGGAACTGGTACATTCTCCATCAAATAGCAGATGCTCGAGTTAGGCCAACATATTTCTTTGCCCAATAGAAGGACTGAAAATCCTTGAAAGAAGATGATCTATTCTTATCACTTACTGATTGATATTGAGGCCAGAGCTCGGACCTGTCCTGGATGACCTGGTCTGAAAAACAATCCCTGCTAACCATTATCAGAGTAATATAACACTTACATGAAATAAGAATGAGGATTGATCTTGGGAATTACTTCAAGTTGAAATCTGAAAATAATTATGTTACCTCATCTCTAGGCAAGTCTATCTTGAAATGATATTATATGTCCAGGGAATCAGAGAGCTTACCACAATAGTCAAGCAATTTATGGGAAAAACTATCTAATATAGTTTAAAATTTATAATAGAAATAATTTTTTTTCTGAATAAAGGACCACATTTACTGCTGTTAGGTGTTACAAAAGACAGAGTCATCCTAATAATAATGAGAGAAAATGAAATAACATATAAAAGTACCTGAAGGGCACCCTGATGTTCAGCCTCTCTGCATACTTGCACAGTGTGTCCCACGGAATATGAATTTTAATAAACATGATATCGGGGTTTGCAATAGCTGGCTGGAAAGGAATTAGCAGAGAGGCACCATCATTTACAATCAGAACTGCCGACATTCTACCATCATTTTTTTCCTCAAAGAAAGAAGCATTTCAGTCTGTTGTTATGCAAGGATCATTTTTACTTATATAAAGGAAAATTATATTGTCAAAAATTCTTGATAAAAAGTATTTAAATATTCAATGCCATCAAGAAAGGTAAATGTAGATACCCCATAAACTTCCTAAATACAAAAGTGTCTGTAAGTTGTTTGTAAGAAAATACCTTCAAGTGAAATTCAAAGTTGGTTTGAAAGCTGATGGTCATCCATAAAAACAAGTTCTTAATCACAAACTAGTCTTTTGATAACACAGAGTCAGGATTCCCACACAGAACATGATAGCTAGGCTAGAAGGAAACACGTGACCCATGAGTAGGCATTGCACTTATCTCTGCCTGCATAAAAGAACTTTGTTTTGCTTCTCTTCATCAAATCAACAATAAACTTCTCTCTTCACACCCCTCTATGTATTCTCCCAGTCTCAGCCATTTGAAAGGATAAATTTGAAGTCTTCTTGGTGGCAGATCCTTTCCCAGAAATGTGATGTCACAGTTGCTTACCAAGTACGAGGACTAGTGAGTCCTTGCTCAGTTACTGTGTATAGGAAATAGATATCGCTACACATTTATTAATTTTCTTATATTAAACATTACCATTCAGAGGAGTTATAAGACAAGTAAGAGTTTCAAGCTGTTCTTCATGTCACATAATCAAGACCCTCACTGTAACCCAGAGAGAGCATAAAACACTGAAAATCATCCAGAGTCTTTACCCAATTAATCCACTTATTCTACTGCCACATTTATTTTGAAGAAACTGTCTAACCCTCTAACTATTTTCTGGGTACAGTGATTTTATTCTGAGGAAAATGAGTTGCTGAAATTATAAGATGCCCTTGACATGATGTCCTGTTAGATTTATGAACTTACTGAAGGGATGGCATTGTGAAAATTGCCCCAGCACAAACAACAAAAGATACTCTCATGCCAGCATAATTTCTGAAGCAGCTTTTCTGTTAAAGATGTTTGTGACTATTTAAAAATAAATATTCTGAAATTTGTAGCTGACCGTGCCAGAGGTGGACATAGCATGCTACGCTTCTATAGGTCTTTATATTCTGTCCCACACTAAACATATTACCTGTTTATGGGAAGACAACCATAGTTTTTAAGTTAGTTTTTGAGAATTTCGTGCATTTATTAAGTTTACAACAGTCCTTTCCCCATCCAACTCCTTTGGTACCCCTGCATCTCAAATTCATGACCCCTTCTCTTTTGTAAATATTATCATTTTACACACACACACACACACACACACACACACACACACACGAATCTCTTAGTGTTGCAAACTATATACAATTGTTACAAGCACTACCTATTCATTCAAATAAGTACTTAAGCATATTTCAAATTCCTGTAGATATCTCTTATTGATCAAGAGAAAAGAGAAGGTTATCATGTTGACATTTCCAGGCTCTTTGGAATGACTCTTCCAGACTTAATGGAAAGGTTTCTATGTAGGCATGAGAGCAATAACAAAAACTTTTGCAGCTAGAACACCCATAGAACTAATGAGGACATGCTTAGCATATTCCAGATCTGTATTTGAACCTTAGCACTATGCAGCAAAATAAAAATAAATAAGTAAATACAAATTTAAAACAGAGAACTTAAGCCTTCCACTTAAAGGATTCCCACCGAGAACAAGGGGAAGACACATTTCATATTCTATTTTATATTTTGGCCTTATCTATATGAAGTTATTCTCAAGTGTTAATAAAGGTCCGAGTTTAGTTTTGATGTTAAGGTCCCTGCTATCCTAATTTTATCAATCAGTCTTTAACTTGCAGAGCACAACTTACATTCCTTCCATCTTGACTACCTTTTTGGCATGATGTTTAGGTCCCAGATACTCAGCAACATAGTCCATCTGTACCCTATGCTGTCTCTACAATATTTGGATAATTAGTTGGCCCTCTGAATCTTTTTTTTTTTTTTTTTTTTTTTTTTTTGCCTGAAGAGAAATGAAGGGCCCTTGTCTCTGAGTTGAAGGGGGGAAGTTATTAATTGACTGTGTGAAACATCTGCTCCTGACCAGGTGTGGCTGTCAGGTGACAGTATTCATCTCACATCATATGTTAAAAACAAAGGTTAACTACAAAGCATCCCCAGTAACTGTCTTTCTTTTTGCTCCCCTGTAAGTATCTACCTGGTTCCTCTGTGATGAAGCCTGTATCTTGATTTTTGAACACCTTTGTTTCCAGAATTTGTGGTAATATAAGCATAAAGTCAGGAACAACTCACAACTGGTAAACAAATTCAAAATTAAAAGAAAAAAAAACATAAAAAAACAAAGAAAAATCAAAATTCACATCAAGGCAACTGATGTACAGAGACTTGAATCAAAATATGTGTTAAATAGATAAGGATTTTTCTCTGGTAATATATATTGAATATAAACTCTAAAAACATTTATATTTGTATAAATATTAGTTTGAGGAAGAGTTTACCTTTGTTTGAAGCTACTATTTAAAAAGGCTCCATCGATAGACAGAGTACCACTGCTGTCTAGTTTACTCCATTTCCCTCTCACTCATTGTCTAAGTCTTAGGACAATTTCCTCTCTTTCCTTTAGTGTTTCCCTACTGCGTGCTACAAGAGAAGCCAAATGGCATGTATGTCCCTGCATCTACTTCTGTATCAGATTCACTGACGATGCACTGAAAAGATGCATCGTTTTATGTACTGCTACCATTATCTTCATTATGTTGTTATTATTATGCTCAGTTATTTTCAGATAGGGTCTTACTATGTCACCTGGATCTGTTTAGAACTAGTTGTGTAGACCCAGCTGGCCTTTAACTCACGATCCTTCTCTCACAGCTTCCTGAGAGCTGAGACTGCAAATGTGTTCCACCAAGCCTGGTTAGCTAAGTTATTTTCAGTCTATATTTTGTCTAACTTACACCTGAACAAGAGAGAAGGAAAACAGGAAATGGCAAAGAGTCTCATTTTCTGCAGTGGGGCACTGTGTCAGGATCCAAAATAGCACTGAGAACAGCTTGCCTCATGCAGGTTCTTAATTTATTGCTGTCAAGCTCTTGAAGTGAAATAATCTAATCACCTAAAATAAAGGGCTGCTTTGGAAGGAGGGGTTTTGCACGGCAGTGACTACCATCTCTGGGTAAAATGTCAGGCTAAGCGCACACAGTGAAAATGTATCTCATCTTCATGTCTTAGCTGTAAATGTATATATATAATGAAAGATTGTTTTTCATCAGCATGAATCAATGTTGTTTATTACTTCTCAACTTAATTTCTCTTTTGTTTTGCCACCATTTGACAACACAGAAGGCAACTGGCTTCCTTTTCTGCTGGTATCAGGTCAGGTTATGCTATTGGTGACAGGATGGTGCTGTCAGGGGGAGAAATCACCTTCCTCTTTTGAGCACGAACTGCCAATCTGGGTCTATTCTGCTCACCTCCACTGAGAGCAGGCTTCTCAAAGGAACAAAACGCCCACAACCTTCACACTTCTCATTTTTACTTAATTATTCCACCCAAAATTCCAAAGGGGAAGAGCATTTACTCCTAGGTGAAGAGGAGACTTAGAAATTCTGTATACACAAAGTTATTTTGTATGATTTGGATATAGAACAAAGAAAAGAGTATTGAGTTCTCAAGGTATTTTCCACAACTGGGAGCAATGTATATTGCTTGTGTGAACTGGATTATGAGACAAACCTCACAGTGACCAATCACCTTCCTGTGCACAAAGATGCCCCTTAAATACACGGCATCTCTAGATGACACTCTCCTCTAGAACCTGTTCACAATGGCAAGCCGTTTAACGACTATTTGAGATCTCTCTGCCAGACTCAGTGTTTAGCTCTGGTGCATATTTATTTAAAAAACATGGGCAGATTTTCTAACTACCATATTTAGGCTAGCAAATTCATGACTTTCAATATTTTCACAAAACTGTTTACCCTTTCATCAACAACAAGCCATAAATATTTTCAACTCAATATTTATCAAGAAAAATTTCATCCAATGTCCATCTCATTTAATAGGAGAAACTGTGAAAGCTAATCAATGTTCTAAATGTTCATAATACTGAAAAAAATTTAATGGGTGAGTGCTGGTCACTAGATTGACATCCATGAGCACTCAGGGCATGTGAGGGCTCTTCCACTATTCCATATTACTAACTTTAAAATACTGAATTGGATATTTGAGAGATCTATGAGTATTTTCCTACCAATGGGTTTTTAATCATCATGGGATTTTATTTCAAAATATACTCAGGTTACTTTCTATCTTCTCAGTCTCTTGCTTAGCAGGAGAATGCAGAGTGCTGATTTTTGTAGTAGTAGTGATGTAGACAGTGCTCTTAGAATCTCTGCTCTTCGCTGTACTTGCCCATTATAATCCCTGGGTATGTGAACATGCAATATGACACTCCACAACTAGATTATTATGTTACAGACACATTTGATGGCTTTAGGAAAAGAGAGTAGGTTATTCTTTACTGGTTATGAGTCCATAAAATGGACTAATCTCTTCCTGGCAAGGCAGACTGCAGTAACATAAGGATGCAGGCAAAATACCTTGCTGGTGTTTTTTGCAGAGTGGATATATAGCAAAAAATGAAGATGCCCTCTAAGGGCTGAAATTTACCAAAGCAATGGGCACCCAGTTATCAGGAACTGAACTGTGTTCCAACCTTGAAAGCTTCAAAGAGTTTTCCAATGTTTAGGCACAAAGACATCCTGAAAATACCCTGATATATGTTTTGTACTGGAACTGAGCAAACAGTTTAACCACTTCAGTTCAAACTTCTCAAATGCAAAATTCTGAGTGAACAAAATGGGTTTTATTTTAGGACGCCAAGTTTGTGATAATTTTTTAATCAGTGTTAGAAGACTAAAACAAGGAATTTCAAGTCTTGACTATGTTGAAACAATATATATGATTTGTGATACAATGATAGAATCCTTGTTTTATAAAGCTATTTTTGTTTGCTTATAATTTATCATAACAAGTTGATTTATGTATGAAACCATAAATAATAAATAGAATCCTAGTTAAGCTAAATGTAATTTTTATATATCAAAATTATCATAATAAGTCTTTTGTGTAAATATCTATAACAGGCAAAATAGTTTCTTTGTAGAATTAAATTTAAAATAAAAGTTAGAGAGCTGACAAGATGGATCAGTGGGTAAAGCTACTTGTGGCCGAGCCTGATGAAATGAATTTGATCCCTGGGAAAGAGATGATATTTCTGCATATATTAGAAAGTGAAAACATATTTTTGCAATATCTGTTTGACCTCTACATGTGTGGAGGTAGATATTTGTGGTATACAACACAGGCATAACTAAATATGCATATGATAAACAGATAACAGCAGTATGAATATGTAATTTAGGGACTTTGAGTTTCCTGAATATTTTATAATCTTTGCCTTTACTCTTTCTTAAATACTTTTTTAAAATTTTATTTTGGAGATTTTAATAATCACAATATTTTTCCAGTTTCCCCAGTGCCTCTCTTTCTTCTTGTCTCTTTGGTCTGATTTCTTACCTCCCATTTTCTTCCTCTGTGATTCCCTTGCCCTTCTCTTGAATCTTACTCTAAGCATGTAAACATGATACCTTAAAACAGTAAGTAATAAGATGAATATAAGACATGGACAACTATCTCACTAGAGGTTCCCCCACAGTTTTCTCACCTCCCACACAGAGAAGCAGGTGAATGCTTATTTTCCACTATCTACTCTTGCTAGTCTACTTCATCATCTATTGTTTTCTAGCATAGAGTGTACATCTATCTTTTCAGAGAAGTCAATCTTTCTGCTTTCTCTACAGGCTTCCTCATTTTCCAAAGATCAGATCTTATTTTGGGCTTGAATGCTCCCACAGTATGTTTTCCTATGAATAGATCTTTGCTGAGACTCCTGCGTTTACCCCTGATGATTTCACATGAGTGATCTCCCCTTCTGCCATTCTGTAGGATTATTTCTTTTCTTTATTTTTATTTCTATTTTATCTCTACTGCCCTTTTTCAGTACATAGTTCATACTATCATTGATATTCTAAAAACTAGAGAGTACTTATCTTCAAGTCATACTCTTCATGTACATCTACTTGTATTTTTCAGAATTACATTTATTAACCTTCCCTCATATATACTCCTTTAAAAAATAAAAAAAACACTAAAGTCATTTCTAGACCATAATAAGTTTTGTTGCTGCTTCTTTCTGTGAGTACAATTCTGCCTCTGTCTTTTTAAGAAGAAAGTCATATTTCTGTGACTGTTAGGCTTGGTTGCAGTTTGATGCCATTTGTAATGAACTAAGACAGTTACCTCTTTGTGGGTCTGTGAGGATGTTTCTTGGAGAAGTAAAGAAATGGGGTAGCCCAGTAGAGTGGGCAGCAGCTTGTGCTGACAGTGCAGTTATAAAGCAGTTATAAAGCTAAGTTGCCTTAGCTCGTTACAGGTGAGCCCACTCTGTGACATCAGAACCCTTTGTCTTTCTAATCTCGAGAGAGGACTAGTAACTCCAGGTATGTATATTTATCTTCAAGGCTCTCAGATCCAGATTGTGACTCTTGAAATGCCTGTCCTTGCTCACTGTGAAACTCCTGGATTTCTCAACTTCTCCAGTGTGCAAATAGCCATTATTAGATTGTCTGCTGTGTAAGCCAGTCTAATAGATACATTTGTAATATGGATTGATTCTAGTTCTGTTTCTCTAGAGAACCCTGACTAATAGAAATTCCTTTTCAGTCAAATCATTTTCTTTCAGCTTATACATAGCACCCAGTCACATCTTTTATATAATATCACCTTATTTGTGCTTTTGTGTGGATATGGAAGAATCATAATGAAATTCATTTTGTGTAGTTAATATCTAATAACAACTAAAACTCCTCTCTATATTCTGTCTCCTAATATCCTCATATCATTTTGTTCCTCACCCTGGTTTTCCTCCTCTCTTGGAAATACCACCAGAGTTTCTTAGTGTTGTCCAGATCAAATATAATGAGGCATTTACAGAGGGGGAATTATAAAAACACCCACCTTAGCTTTAACACTAGTAATATGAAATCTAGAGAAATGGGGTTTCCCAAATATTTTCCACCATTCTCATCATCAACAACAAAATATTTACTGTAATAGAGCAACGCTAGAGTGGAAAGAAGAAACAAAACTAATGGTGTAATGGCTACAGTGTGCCAAGGTAGCAGGTCCGATGATATATGTAGTTTGATTCACCTACTGACCCAGATTTCCTAGCTCTTTAGTGTGTGTATTAAATGAGGAAAAAAAGTGAAGGTTAGTTGAGGAAACCATAATTATGCAACCTAGAATGGAACATCCTCCATTCAGAAATAACAGGAATCAGAGGGCTCGATCTTGCTGTGTGCCAATCTAAACAACTAGAGACCATAAGAATAAATAAACATTCCTTTCAGTACGGAACATAACCATCTTTTTTACTGCATCATGGAATTTTTCTTTGTAGTAATTCAGAGGAATAAGGAAGAAGATTCAACAACATCTGAACTTTGGCCAAGAAGACTCAATAGAACAGAAAGAAGCAGTGATCTTATCTGTTAGGGTACCGGTGTATATGTCTGGTCTCTGCACAGGTGAGTATCACTCAGTAAACACAGTTGTTTGGGCTTCTATAAATATTGGGTTCCCTAGAAGCTTGCTTGGTGTTTGTAAAATTACTTATTGAATAAATAGGTAATGTTAGAAAGTATTTGCTCTCACATGTGTGATGTAGAATTCCCAAAGAAATCAAGTGAATAATTACACTCCATAGGAATCTTTTTTCAATAAATACATTTTTATATGTTTAGTAAACAGGGGTAGAGATATTCTGAGTTAACAGTTCCAGGTAAAATAAGAAGAATATTAGATGAAAAGTTAAAATCAGAGTTTTGCTCTCCCTGTTGTGTGTCATTTGGCAGTGCATAAATTTCTCCTCACTGCGAACTCAGCATGTTTCTGCTGTTTTGTACATATTAAAAGAATTTTAACACATGCAAACAAATTCAGTTATGGATACATTGGCTAATAGTTGAGCACTCCCTAATATGCATTACTCAAAAATTTAATTCTAAGGCATGGTTTTGGGAATGAAAGGGATAGAGTGAGAGGGTACCAGAACAGTATCTCTGAGTCCCAAGCAACACTTTGCTAAATCTTATTAGAATATTATCCCTACTGCTTGTACTGCATTTTTGGAACCCATTCTCTTTGGATGAATACCTTGTTTAGCCTAGATATAGTTGGGAGAGCCTTGGGCTTTCCCCAAAGCAATGTGATTTACTCTCTCTGAGAAGTGGATGGGGTGAAGGGTCGGGGGAAGGGTGGAATGAGAGGAGGGGAAGGAGTGGAAACTGGGATTGGTATGTAAACTGAAAAAAGATAGTTTGCTTTATTTTTTAAAAAAAATAAAATAAAATATAAAAATATTCCCTCCTCCCTCGCCTCAACTTGACTCCTGGAGCTCAGACCAGTTCTTGACTGGATCTTTGCATCAGTTCCCATCGGTTACTGAATAAAGACTCTATGAAGGACTATTGCTATGTCCCTTTTTTAAAAATAGGGTTGCTTATTTTCTTAACACTTAGCTTTTTTTGTAGTTCTTTGTATATTCTAGATACTAACCCTCTGCAACTGATGAATGTATAATGAAAATGTCATATATTTATACATTGAAATATTATTAAACTCTTAAGAAAAATATAATTGTGAAATTCACAAAAAGAAAATTACCTCAGTATTTTGCTTTTACCTTAGCATTTTTAAAATTAAGTTAAAACACAACAGTTACAAGTTAGCTGTTAAGATACTGAAATTTTAGCCAACTAAACAATGGCTGACTAAACTTGTATGTTTTGATAATCTGCAGAGTCAAGGAGCTAAGACCATAATAGATGTAATAGTAATTTGTTTATGTGCATAAAACACGCTGAGAGGCAGTAGTAGATATAATAGTAATTTGCTTATGTGCATAAAACATGCTGAGAGGCAGCCAGTAGGAAACCAGCCATTAGGAAGTTCTGAAAAGGAAAAGACATTTGTCTGGGTAGCAATGTGAATATTGGCCTTGATATCCATTTTCCTGGCTTTTCATTTGTTTGTTTGTTTATTTAATAATAGGGGTTTGTCTTTCTCTAATGTAATAAAATGTGAATCATGGAAGAACTTCCCCAATTTGTTATCTAATACCAAGTGCTCAGCTCCAAGATCATGTCCATATACATATAATGAATATGATTGAATTCCAGTTTCCACTCCCTCCCCTCCTCTCATTCCACCCTTTCTCCCCACCCTTCCTCCATCCACTTCTCATTTTTCATTCTCAAAACCATGCCTTAGAATTAAATTTTTGAGTAATGCATATTAGGGAGTGCTCAACTATTATCCACTCTATCCGTATATTGTATTATTAGGTTGAATTTATATATTTAGTTCTGTGAATGTTTGTGTGTGTGTATGTGTATGTGCATAATAACAATTAAAAAGAAAGAGGCCGTGGATGTGACACAGTGCAAGGGACGAATGGGAGGGACTGGAGGGAGGAAAGAAAAAGGTGATACGATGTGATAATATTATAATTTCATAAAATATTAAAAAGAGAATAGTGGTGCAATTTCGCTTAGGAATGAAAACTTAGCCTACTTATACTGGTGTCTCTGATAACTGTTTTCATAGATTTGGGGAATATATAGCTCAATCACTGTGTTTTTAATACTATTTTAAGATCTCACAGTATTTTTCATAGGCCCATTTCAAAACTGTTTAGTTTTAGCTAGACAGTTGTCTCAGTGATTAAAAAAGGTTACTGCTCTTTGAGAGGTCTATTATTTCAGTTCCCAGCACCAATGTGTGTGGCTTACAGCGGTCTGTAATTCCAGGTCCAAGGAACCCGATGTCTTCAACACCTGCACTCATGTGTGCATACCCAGTCACTAGTACTCATAATAAAATTCAGAAAAATAGATGGTTAAAAACAAAACAAACCATAGGCTAACTAAAATAACAAAAGTGGCAATTTTAACATCATAGAACTATGAAAAGTGTATATTTCCTCTTTTCTATGTTCCTTTTTTTCAGAGATCTTGATCCTTTTGCTGTTTTACGAGAAGGAAAGGAATAGTCCTTTAAAAAGACTCATAAAAGCATGGAAGAAGGAGGATGATTAAGGCCAGTGTCCATACTTCTCACAATCAAACTAGCCTTTCAGCAGCTTGGCAAAAACTTCCAACACTTTTCGCTTTCCTAACATAGGATTTTCTAGTTTACATGGACATATAATCATTACATATTTGGTTTTAAAAACTGCAAAAATTGCCATCTCCTTTGAAAAAATATTTTATATGTACAGAAAAACACAGAGGAAAAATGTAAATACCTATTTAAAAGGGACAGTACATATTTTTTATTTTACATTTGGAAAAATGAGTATATTTTATTAAGTTCCATATATACTAAAGTATGACTGACAGTATCTATACAAGAATATTGGTAAAAAAAAAAAACTGATAATGGAAAAGCCTGTACCTCCTTCTCCAACATCAAGCCTTCTGCTCTCAGGTTCTTTTCAAATGTGTTTCTTTTGTCATATTGTATGTTTGTCTTCCGATAAACCAGGATGTAATCAATTCGCTTTTTGCCATCTTTAAATAAGAGTCCACTGGAGGCTATGTAATTCATGTCATTCTGGAAAATAATGGTTAACAGTGTAAGTCAGATAAACATCATGCTAGTTATAGGCATTAACAAATTCATACCAGAAAATAATGTGTGTGCTTTAGATGCCAACTGAAAACTATAGAAAGAAAATTGAAGCTAGTCTGCAATCGACAATGGAAGACTGGCTTGCACACCCGTAATTAGGTTTATAATTTGATGGCCGATCCTTGAGTTGGTGTATGTTTTATTCCTTAAGTCTCCGTAAAAATACCAGCTAGCATATCTTCCATACTGAGCAGACCATGTCCAAATATAATTATTTTCATACTTTATCTTGTTCATTCACAACTCACATTTCAAAGTTAAAGACATCAAGACTGAAGGAAATGAAACCAACATTATACCATGTGTTATTTAAGAAATACACAAACCTCTGCTTTTCTAAACCACGGTTCAATAATGCTGAGACCATGCAATAATTCTTGAATTGCAAACATCGGGAAATGTTTACTCTTAGGATACGACAGCAAAGTGATGGAAATAGTGCTCCCATTACAACTCATAGCTAGCTCATCAAGACTGGTTAAATTGCTGAGGAGGTGGTTCAGTTTGTAAAATGCTTGCTGAGCAAGCAAGCCTTGGCAACTGAGTATGGATTGTCATAATCCATATGAAAGTCAGTCACAGAAATGAATTCCTCAGTGACCCCAACATGCCCCAGTGTGGAAACGGGAGGAGGAGACTGGAGAGTCTTCTGACTATCTAGGTAGGGCCAGATAGCTTGGCTAATGCAGCAGCAAAAACAGTCTCTTTCAAACAAAGCAATACTCTATAACACACATGTACAGTCCCTAAACCTACCCACAAAGCAGTTTGAAGGATCTCACGTGGCTGTTGCCAATATTAGAAGTTGTTTTCATAAACTGGGAGATATTCAACTAGATATTTTCTTTGCAAGATTCATCTTAAAATATCTTAGCTGGAGGCTATGTGGATGTCCATAATCTCTGCTGCTTCCAGAGGTTATGTTGATGTTCATGATGTGTGCCTGGGCTGTGTTGATATCCATGGGCCCTGCTGCAGTCAGAGGACATGATGACGTCTGTGATCCATGTTGTCACCAGGGACAATGTTGAGACTCATCTTCTGTGGAATAGCTAGAGGCCATGTGGATGTCTTTAGTCCATGTAGCTATGGGAAACCTGGTGAAAGTCCATGATCTTTGCTGCCACTAGCTGTTATGGACAGGGAAGCTTACATTGCAGTAATAGCAATGACTCCAGACTCATAGTTGAGAAAGAGAGACATTGAAGACATTTACAACCCCACCCCCAGAAACAAACAAAAACAACAAAACAAAACAAAAAACCCAAAACAGTCTAGACAGGAAGCCATTGAAGAAAGCAAGGGAAACTGCCAATGAATCTACAAGGATGTCCCCAGCTAAGGATCTTAGCAATTGAATAGGGAAACTAAACTGGCCATTTCCTGTAATCAGATTAGTCACTACCCCAATTGTCATCGGAGGCATTGATAGCTGATGGAAAGAGATGCAGACATCCATAGCCAAGCACTGGGCCGAACTTGGGGAATGCTATAAAAGAGAGGGAGGAAAGATTGTATGAGCCAGGGGGTCAACATCATCACAAGGGAACCTACAGAAACAAGTAGCCTGGGCTAGGAGCTCACAGAATCTGAACCAACAGCCAGGAACCTGCATGGGTTCGACATAGGCCCTCTACATATGTGAGACAGTTGTGTAGCTTGGTCTGCTTATGGGACTCACAGCGGTAGGAGCAGGGTTTGTCTGTAATGCTTGCCTGGCTTCTGAGAACTTATTCTTCATACTGGGTTGCTTTTCCCAGCTTGAATTAAGGGAGGAGTTTAGTCCTACCTCAACTAGCTATTCTAAGCTTTATTGACAATCATGGGAGGTCTGCCCCTTTCTGAACAGAAACAGAGGAGGAATGGATTGAGATAGGGGGGCTGAGAGGAGGTAGGAGAAGGGACTGGGAGGACAGGAGCAAGAATAAACTGTGGTGGGATGTAAAACAAAGGAATAAATTTAATAAAAATTATAATAAAGATGCTGAAGTGTAGCTCTTCACAGTAGATGGCTTCTGGTGTGTGTGTGTGTGTGTGTGTGTGTGTGTGTGTGTGGGTGGGTGGGTGGGTGAGGGGAGGAGGGAGACACAGTTATCCTTAAGAGGTTGGCTACTGGGGAGTTTGACCAATGAGTGTATGGACAACACAAATTGTTCTTTTTTTTTTTTTTTGTCTATTCGGGGAAAACACAATGATGGGAGTGTAGACCTGAAGATATGTGATTGGGGTGCATTGTGCGAAATTCCCAAATAAACATTAAAATATTATGTTGCTTAAAATAGCTTAGCTAACATTCTTTAATGCTCTAAAATGCCTCTCCAACATCCCCTGTCTTAAAATACACTAAGCCTATATAGGTTGTATAATCTTTTTTATTATTCAGAACAATTTGAAATTTAAATATATTTTGATCATATTCTTTCTCCCCTCTAAGTTCTTCCAGATCTTCTCCCCATCCCTACCCACCCAACTTTTAAGTTTTCTCAAAAACAAACAAACAAAAACCTTCAATAAAAGAACACAACACCCTAAAAACAAAAACAAAATATAAAACCATACCCTTCAACAAAACAAAAACAAAACAAGAAACAAAACCTCCACCAAACTGTAATGAAATAAAAGTACACAAAGGAGTGTGGTGTCTGATTATGTATTAGTCAGCTAATCCAGAACAGGAGGCTGTCCTGGAATATTTGATATACCAAGTGTCACTCTATTAAGGAAAGGCTATCCTTTATCACCCAGCAGGCTAAGTGACAGTTCAGCTGTTAACACTTGACTCTGGTGGCTAGGTTTTCATATATTTGTTCATTCATTCATTCCTTTGTTCATTTAAAAATGTATAACAAAACAAAACAGAATAAGATATAACAAAAAGGTATTACCTCAAAGTTGGACAAGAAATTACTCAAAGGAAACTAGATTTACTGATGAAGACATTTGCTGATGGCTTTCATAATGACTCCATACCATTCTAATGCCCAAGATCTTAAAGAAGAACAAGGCCTTGAACCCAAGTCTGGATTTTTAGCTAATGTCCACTGTGTCTGCTTGTTACTCAATGTTTCCTACGTAAGCATTCTTGAGATGCAGACAAACTGCATACATCTTGGGGGGCCAACACCATTTTAGATGAAGGCATATTGAACCACTATGAAGAGCCTGATTAGGACACATGTATACCTCCAGGTCACAGAATTGAGTGTCTGATGAAGTTAGGGAGTGGTGTCCATGGAGAGAAAAAACAAGAAGTGATTTAAGTGAAGGAACCAAAAGGAAGCGAATAAGAATGTCACCCTGCAACAACAGGTTATGTTTCTCAGGATCCATGATACACTCTGCTATTCAAATAGAGCAGTCTACTGTATGAATTCATCTCCTAGCAACCCCCGAGCTCAAGGACAAGAATATGTGGTAGATAGGTTTTTTTTAACAAGTAGAAAATTAGTAATATTTCAAGAAATATTTTATTAAGGAGCTTAACAGGACTATGGTGGTCACTTTTATTGTCAGCTTGCAATAATTAGCGTTAATTGAAGAGTTTTTCTGATATCTTTAATTGATGTGGAATGAGCTACCCCAAATGTGGGTGGTACTTTGTTGTAGCAGTCCAGTAAAAAATAACAATAAATAATAAATAAAGGCCATAGTAGAAGTGAGAGCCTCTGCTTGTTGCTTGCTTACCCTTCCCCCTTGCTCTAGCTGCTGATTCCTTTGCTGATTATAGAATTAGTGTTTTCAGGCCTCCTCCATCCCAGTCTGAGTGTTTCTTTTGTAATCCCCAGGTTTTCTGCACCAGGCTGATACTGAAGAAGCCTTGTGGTCTGAGCAACTATCAGGTTCTCAGCTTCTCGATGTGGCACAGCACAGATGGTGGTGCTGCTTTAAAGTAAGCTGATTTAATAAATTATGCATAGAGATAGAATGAATATATATATATATATATATTCCATTCTGTCTTTTGTGTTCCTAATCCTACCTGATACAGAGACTAGGTTATCAGCACTAGCAGATACAACAAGGTTTTACATCATAGTGACAATAATAGCTATCACTTGTTGAACATTTACTTTAAAGCATACCTTTTACTAAGTGCTTCCAAAATTGTTTAATTTAATCCCATGTAGCCTTTTAGGTGCATCATGTTCTGAATACACCGAAGCTTAACTGATTCCCAGATGTCATAGAAAAGAAAACAGTTAATCCAGAAGGGCATCCACTTACCATCTTATCTGGGGTTCTAGCAACTATGTGTAAACAGAATTTGTCTTTTCTTTCTCATCATTTATACCATTCCTCTCCTCTCATTCCACCCTTCCCTCTATCCACTTCTCAGAGAGGGTAAGGCACATTGCTTTGGAGAAAGCCCAAGGCTCTCCCTACTATATCTACACTGAACAAGGATGTAAAATTAAACTTCAGGTATTTTTGTTTGTTTGTTTTTTGAGACAAAGTTTATGTATGTAGCCCTGGCGATTTTGAAAATCAGTCTGTAGACCAGACTGATCTCTGTTATTAAAGGCATGTGCCACACTGCCTGGCATCAAGTACATTTTATAAAAAGTAATTGACAAAGTATGAAATCAAATAATAATGATTTAGATTACTCAAGTATTTTCCAGTCAGTGTGGGATATGTTCAATTTATATTCAATATTTTTATATTTATTATTTCCAGGACATGGAATAAAATTAGCTTTTACTGAGAAGCTGGGATGCACATAATTTATCAAGTGTCTATTTTGGTGGTTGGTTTTAACTGTCAACTTGACACAACATAGAGTCACCTGGTTGCTATGGGAACCTCAAATTAAGAATTACTTCAGTCAAATTGACCTGTGCACATGTCTATGAAGAAACATCTTGACTGATGATTGATGTGAAAGGGCCCAGTCCAATGTGGGCAGCACCATTCCTAGGCAGGTGGGCTTGTTGTATGTAAGAAAGTTAGCTGAGTCTGAGCCAGGGAACAAGCCATGAAGCAGCAAATTTTATGGTTTGTTCTTCAGTTCCTGTTTGAGTTTCTGCCCTACCTTCCCTCAACAATCAATTACAACCTGGAAGTGTAAGGCAAGAAAAAAATCCTAGGTAGTTTTTGGTCATGGCATTTATTATAGTTCTTAAAAGGTTACTAGAAACCCACTAATCTTTCAACCATTTTTAAAATAACCATGCATTTGAATGACATGGAGCTCAGAAACATGCAGAAAAGCTGATCTTAAAGTATATCTCAAGAATCAGTGACTTATGACACGGATGGTGAAAGAAACCTGGTGTAGGAGGTCCTTCTGTTTATGTGTTGCTTTTATTGTTTAATAAATAAAAAAACTGCTTTGATCCTATAGTAGAACAAGTCAAGAAGACATCTAGGTAGAAAAAACTAATCTGAATGGTGGGGAAAAGAAGGCAGAATCAGGAGAAGCCATGTAGCCCTGCCAGAGACAGATGCCGAATGGAATGTTTTCTGGTAAGCCACAGCCATGTGGCAATACACAGATTAATAGAGATGTGTTAAATTAAGATATGAGTTAGCCAGAAATATGCTTAAGCTATTGGCCAAACAGTATTGCAAATAATAGGGTTACTGAGTTATTATTTCAGGGCTAAGTAGCCAGGAAAATATATATATATATATATATTTATATATATATATAAAATATATATGTGATGGGTATATTGCTAATTTCGGATCTAACTAACATTTATTGAACACTTAATGTATGCTATGTACTATGGTAGTCTTCAAGTGTAAGAAGTAAGAAGATGTTGAGTGTCTCCAGAGGCTTTCACATATCTTCCCAGGAGCCAGTCTCCATTTGCTGTTAGTCAGGAAAATTACAAACCCCACACATGAAGTGTTTCATGGTGTTTGCACTCTTCTCTCTTCCCCCAAACTTCTCTAGGATTGATGGGGTCTGAAAGCTCTTTGCTAGTCAGCAGAGTGAAGTTCTTTTTGCCCTGTGCAAATGTTACAGCTCTACTCATCTTTTCCACTCTCTGGTGTATTGGGGCAATACTCCATGACATCAACATCAACTTTTACCTGGACTACAGACTGGGAGATCTTTGGAACAAGTAAGAGCACATCCAGCCCACTGGCCACAAAGCAAAGTTTAGGCAGCATTGAGATCTTATATTCAAAGAGTAGGATGTTTTAAAAATGGATACATCCATGAAAAAACACCTGTCTTGTCTTTCACTGCCCCATAACCCACATATAGCATCAAACAAATAGCAAGAAAGACAGAGAAGTCCTTAGCTACAATCCAATATCACCTTCATCAGACTGATTCAAATGTTACAAGATCCATTAATAAACCTTTCTAATTCTCTCTCTCCCCGCCTCTCTCTCACACACACACACAACACACACATACACAGATACAGACACACAGACACACAGACACACACTCCTTCCTTCTTATATTTACTCTGTTTTCAGTAATATTTTAATTTATGTTATGTTGTAAACATTTACTTTTATGTTTAGTTTCCCCTCTTGTATTTATATAAATTTATTATATTTATCTGCCTTTGACAAGCAGCCTGTTTTCTCTCATATGCTAAATCTAGTTTTAAAACAAAGTAAAAAATAGAAAGATGAAAGCAAATTGGGGACTTCTTAGGAAAAGAAAAGGATGGCAAAGGTGATAGAGGGATAAAAACTTGTAATGATGGTGAACATGATCAAAGTATATGATACATATATAAGAAAATGTAATGAAACCAATAATCATATGATATTTATATACTAATTAAATACTGCAAACAGCATATAGAGGAATGATTACAGAAATTGAATAACAGAGTACAGTCAGAAAGAAACTGTCTAATGGGCCTCAGGAGCCAGTAAGGGCTTCATTATCATGCTAAATTTAATAAATTTAGTGAAGATTATAACATAATATTAGATTATGTCATTAGTCTATACTGATTTCTGATTATCAGTTGGCCACACTTTTGAGTTAGTATAATTCAATGATACAATGGTTGAGGTATTTAAATCTGTATTCAAACTATTTGGGCTCCAGTTAACTGAGCCTCCTATTCATTTAGTTTAACAGTGCTCAGTTTCAATTCTACAGCTTTTAAATCAGAGTAATAATTATACCTACTGTGAAGGATTATTACTAAGACTAAATGAGATAATGCATGAGAGACATTACTGCTGGACTTACTCTAAAAGGCCATATTATTATAATTGGGGAATTTGGAAAATTATATGGGGCCAGGAAGATGGCTCAGCATATTAAAGTGTTTGTCGACAAACCTGGCAACACAAGTTCCATCCTCTGAACTGGTGGAAAAATTAGGTGGAAGAAGACAGCTAAATCCTGTAAGTTGTCTTCTGACCTCTACACATACTATAGAGCAAAAACACACACTCATAAATATAACAAATACATGTACACAAAACTTGTATCTACTCAGTTTGTATTTGACTATTGCTTGTTTCTCAGTGATTTAATAGCCCTTTAGCTGGTAGGAAAATTGACTTTCTCAGGATAAAGGTAGCTGGAAACATAGATAAATAATACAAAGAACACTGATTTGAACGTTTTGAGTATGGAAACAGAGAAACGGAAAAACCAATGTCCCTTACATATGCTTATATGATGCATATCTTAATTTACTACAAATTAATTAGTAAATTCATAGTTTATTGAAACATTGCATAAGAAATATCTAAACAACTATTAATTTCAAAAAAAAGACCTAAATACCTTTTACAGAAATCCTTCTCGGATTCTTCTCTTAATCACAATGGCATCCATACTCAATTCTCAGCATAAATTTGTCTATTATGATTCCAATATTCTTATTTTTCTTCAGTTTTAGCAACAAATGGTACATCACTAAACATTCAGTTTATCAAAATATAAACATAAGATAATTTATGTATATCTACTTTCATGAAATATTATAGCTGTAAAATACATTTCTAATTTTCATTCATTTGCATTTCTTTTCTTGTCATGAATTATCATAGTGTATGGATAGAAGAGAATTTCTATCATGCCCATGTTGATAGACATTTGACTACATCCTGTCTTTATTACTATAAAGCTAAAATAAACATCCATTTATATATCTTGTGTACTTGTTTAGAAGTTTTTCTATCATGTGTACCCATGAGAAAACTGTTCTCTCATAATGTTTATTTTTGATTCCAATATATATTGATAAACAATATTTAAATCGATTTGTGATCACACCAAAAGCAATGTTGTGCCTTGTGAATGAATGAATACTCTCCAATTTTTCAAAACTACAGAGTTTATATAATAGACATTTATTGGGTTTTAAATTGTATTCCCATTTCTAATAATTTTCTGTCCTACATATATTCTAGATAGCAAGCCTTTTGATTTGTATATATGTTAAAATCTATATTTTTTGTCTTTAGATGGATTTTCACTATTTTAAATTATACTTGAAGGTCATATTTTCAATTTTAGTTTATTTGAATATTACATTAAAGGGGCCTTGTCCTTTTTTTTGTTTTGTTTTTCGAGACAGGGTTTCCCTGTAGTTTCTAGAGCCTGTCCTGGAACTAGCTCTTGTAGACCAGGCTGGCCTCGAACTCAGAGATCCGCCTGCCTCTGCCTCCCGAGTGCTGGAATTAAAGGCGTGCGCCACCACCGCTCAGCTTGGCCTTGTCCTTTTTTAGAAGGCATTCACTATTCATACATTGTGACAATTTCTTTCTCCTTAATTGTGTAGAACAAGTTTCTTCTACCCCATAAGACTGAGATCTGGGGACTGGAGAGATGGTTCTGTGTTGTACAGGTCCTGGACCAATTGATAGAGTTTATAAGGACTCATGTAACATGAATAGCTTGTACAAGTCAACTCTTTATTACTGAGTCTAGTTCTAGACTGAAAACTTTATTTTATTTTCTTTTGTTATTTGAGTCAGGGTTTCTCTGTGTAGCTTTGGTGCCTGTCCTGGAACTAGCTCTTGTAGATCAGGCTGTCCTCTAACTCACAGATATCCACCTGAGGAGTGCAGCACCAGCGTCCGGCTGAAGATTTTTATTTTATCACACTCAATAATATGAAAAAATAGAACATTCCCAGTATGCATAATTCCTAACTGTTGCCCATATCTGCTCCCACACACACAGACTTTTTTTTGCAAATTTTAAATATCAGTTATCACTATGCCCATTTTAGGAATTTCTGTGCATTTTATAAAACTGGATTCAGTGAATAACACAAATACTTCCTCAAAGACAAAGGAGTAGTGCATGACTCAGGCTTTCTCAGAAGACTGCAAGGCTTAGATTGGCAATGGCTCCTTAGTTTCCTTGGTTATGTGGCTCCTTTAATGTTCATGATACACAACAGACAGATTGGCTCAGCTTTCCTCTACAATTTGTGTAACCGTTTGGATGCTCCTAGTGCACAAGATCATTATAATATTATATGATTGTTTCTTAATCCTGTCTTAAGGACTCTATAAAAGATTTTAAAAATCAAATATCCTTTCCATAATTATCATTAGTGATATTTAATTTTGACCTCCTGTGTATCTTTGTGTAAATTTAATTCTGAGTTAAGGAAGGGCAGTCTATATTTTGTTAGTAAGACACCATATTTCACCAGGACTTTCCAGCTTAGACTCCTCAATTGAATATCCAGAGACTTGGCATGCAATTTAAATTTATTTCAGGACACAAACATCTCCCACCATTAGCTCATTATAGACCTTTTCTTATCATGAACAATGTGTTCATATATTTCCAAAAATCATTATTAAAATAAACTAAGAAAGGATATACTGACATTCAGAAGAAATTTATACACAGTGGAAATTTATTAAATGTTGCTCTAATTGTTAAAAATTCTGCTTCTTCTTCTAGATAATTTTCAGTTTTAAAAATAGTACTGGTTAGGAAGAAAATAACTTAATTTCCCAAGTCTTCTAAAGAATAAAGTATATATTAACATATATGCATTTAATTAACTCTAAATACACCAGAAATGTAATGTTGAATTTCTTGTTCAAATAGTCTTTAATTATGAGCTTTAGGAATGCAAAACCTCTGACCTCAATACCGAGCAGATGCTCAGTGCTGGTAAGAATTTGGCCAGGTTCATTACCTCCAAATCACAGTGCCAGCTCCACTTCTTTTCCATATGGTATCGTCAGCAATAAAAATCATCTCCTAAGCTGAAACTAGAATGCCCACACTGGACAGCAGGGTGGCTAAGGTTCTATTCCAGATTGGGCAGAAAAAAAATACAGCTTAAGAGCACCTCACTAAAATTAATATTTAATAATAAACCATACATATAGTTTCAATGTATTGTTGCTGTTCAATGCCATAATATTCCTTAAGGAAGTCACACAACAAGCCATACGATGATTTCCAATACATACTTAGAAATACTAAAAAAAAAACCTGTTATCTCATAGGTACAATAAAGCCATTTGCAAGAAATAACAACTGTATTTCTATTTCAGTTTTTTATATTAATTCTTATAATGAAGAAAGCAAAAAGTATGAAGTTAAAACATTTATAAACATTGGGTAATTGACAATCACTGTGTCAAGTTAAGGGCAAAATATATTTCGGGGTTCAGCAGCTTACCTGATCCCTTGATCCACTTTCGGCCCTAAGGACATTTGCAGAGCCTGCGAGTGTGGGCTTTGTTTTAGAAAATTTCTAGGTGCCAGGGTTAGAAAGGAGAATGAGTCAGATAATCCAGGCTGTAGATATTTTTAGGATGCATAGAGTAAGTGAACTTGAACTATTCAGCTATTCCCTGCTTTTGGTTCTATGCTTGTAAAATATGACAGGCAAGCAGGTGCCTAAAAAAAGGGATTCCTCAACTCAGAGTGGTCAATTAAACACAGCCAAGTTGGATTTGTTTTCAGTTTTGCAATGAAAATCAAGGTGGCACTTCAAAATACAGGACGACAATGAAACATGGGGGTTTCCCCAGTTAATTATTCAGTCAAAGGCTATCATTTCATTGGGTTATATAATGTGAAATGCCAAAATTCCAGATTACATTATCAAAACCTCAGCTACAATTTTGCCTAATATCAAACAAAACCATATTTGGAAGACACAGATATTCCCAGGCAAATTATCCTCAATAGTTACATGTTTATTAATATTCAATTATTTTGAGGTGCCAAAATTACCCATAATCTTTACATTAAGATGATTTTTATCTGTTGAGAATGTATCAGCTTGTGCAGAAGAAGCAAGCCCTGAGAAAGATTCATTCCTGCATTTACAGAAAAGTACTTTTCACGATCTAGTGATCTTAAATTCCCTGATCCTTTTGGCTGTAAATTCCATCATGAGGACAAAAATCTCTTAAGACATAAGAAAGAGAAAGAAGGGTCAGTGAGCCAGCCAAGTTTTGCTAATATTATCATGCAGATGATCATGTTTTGTTTATAATGAGTTTACTTAGAGATTCATGACATTTTAGGAACTTGAAAATCTGGTATTCAACATGCATTGAACTCCTAAATTGAACTATTTTTATACATGTGTTATTCTTTCTCGATCCAGAGTTACTTTTATTGCAGAAAGTAAGGTGTTTGCAAGGAGAAAATGATAAATTTTGAACGTGTAAGTTATAGCTCTGGAATCTTCTGTTTTGTGGAGGCTGTTTTCTTATTTGAAGCTTTCATCTATAGTATTTCTTATGTTATAGGAGAAAAAATAAACACAAAACCAGTTATTTTAACCATTCCTCAGCAGTATGGAATATATTTACACAAATAACCATACATATGCCTGAAAATAATTATTTGTAGAGCTTTAGGGGTTAATAGACTCCTGGAAGCTCATTTATGGTCTCTCTTAGGGGTTGATAGGCAGGGAAACTCTGGATTTAGCAATACTTGTAATAATCTTGCTTGTTCTCTTATTCAAGTACTAACCGGGCCTGACCCTACTTGACCTCCCAGATCTGATGTGATCCAGCAGGTTTAGGGTGATATGACAATAGACAAATGAATCTGCTTATAAACTTAAGTTTCTCTTGTCAAGATTGGTAGAAGTTAGTTAAATCATTTATGGCAAATCTTCCAAGTCTTTTGGAAGCTTCCTGGCTATAACAGTTTATTTGAGGAGTTCTTCAGAGATGAATGGAGACATCAATATGTCTTTAGTTTCACATTCTAGCTCTTTACATAATTCCCCATATTTTTATTTCATTGTATGCAAGTTAATTAGATTTTCAACATCTCTTTCAAAGCAGCCTACTGATATGAAAAGCATTCATCATCAATTTATCTATTTTGAATAAAAAATATAGGTATGTTCATAGAACTGTACAATGATCACCACTGCATTTTGGAAAGGTTCAATACACATAAAAGAAATTTCCAGCCGGGCGGTGGTGGCGCACCCCTTTAATCCCAGCACTCAGGAGGCAGAGGCAGGCGGATCTCTGTGAGTTCGAGACCAGCCTGGTCTACAAGAGCTAGTTCCAGGACAGGCTCCAAAGCTACAGAGAAACCCTGTCTCGAAAAACCAAAAAAAAAAAAAAAAAAAAAAAAAAAAAAAAAAGAAATTTCCATAGTCCATTAGTATTCATTCTCTATTTTCTTTTTCCCTTCTAGTCTCTGTCATTCATTGCTGGCCCCAAGTAAACACTTATGTACTTTGTGGGCATGTGTACACACACACTCGTGTGTGTGTACCTGTTTACTTAAAAAATTATGATGGTAGTGTTTAATATAGATAAAGAACTTCAAAATTGACTAACCCCCTCCAAATAGCAAAATAAAAAACAGGCTAAGAAAATGAACAGATAATTCTCGAGAAGAAATAAAAAATGGCTAATGAACATTTTTAAAGTGTTCACCATACTTCACAAACACAATAATGTACACTAAAACTATTTTGTGAGTCTATAATCATGCTGGTAGAATATCATATAAGAAATGGTACATATATAGGGAAAGAACAACTATTCTACACTTATTGGTTGGAATCTAACCTAAGGCAGACACTGAGGAAATCAGTGTAGAGACCTTTCGAAACATTAAACACTGAATCATATGGCTCAGCTATACTCCATGTTCTACAACCAAAGTACTCTGTATATCCCACAACCAATATATTTGCTCATTCAGGTTTGTTGTTGCTCTATCCACAATATCAATGGAATAGACCCAGCCTATATATCCATTGTCAGATGATTGAATTACTGAAAATGTGGTATATTCAAGCAATGGAGTTATATTTATTTGTAAGGAAAAAAGGATTTGTAGGAAATATGTGGTACTGAAAATTATATTAAGTGAGATAACCCAGGCTCAGAAAGATGAATATTCCATGGTATCTGTCATATGCAGATCCTAGCTTACAGTGGATAGATGTGTTCATTTAGTTAGGGTTATTTGTATGTGGAGACCTGGAAACCAGGCAAGAGCCCACGAGAGGGGACAGAGCAAACAACTTTAAGGGATGGAGAAGAATGTATTAGAATGCATGTTATAAGAAAGTGGAAGGTAGACGCATGGGGGTGAAAAGATACAAGTGAGAATGCACACAGGAGTAGGCTAGGGAGATAAGAATAGTAAAACAGGATGCAGGGAGAAAAACGAAACTATGGAAATATGAAAATTCTTATAAATGAATCTGTTATTTTATAGGCTAGGCTAATTTTAAAAAGAAAGACTAGAAATAACCCATGTTTTAGGGTACTGGTAAAATGAATTGAAATCCAATACAGTAATAAAAATGAGTCTGTTTGCAAACTTGTTTTGAACAATTTGCAAGATAAAATCTTAGATTAAAAAAGGCAACCAAAGTCAAGAAAGAGCTAATGTGAGTGGCAGACGTCTGTGGTGCTAAGTGGAAAGTAGAATCATCTGCGAAGTTATTAGACAAAACACAATATGGCATTGTTCCTCACTGTTCTCTCTCTTTATAACATTATGTTTCCATATATACAGTATTATAATATACACAAAGCTATGGGGCTATTACTTAGTAATTCTTTTTGAGATTGTACTTTAAAAATGTAGACCTTGCTAAAGTTTTAATTTAAAATAGATAAGTATTAGGTATTGTGGGTTGTTTTCTAATAGACATTAAAATCAAACCATATCATTACACTATTTAAGGAGTTAATGTGCATCTTGGAAATTATTTAAATTCTATGCTTTGTCAAACATAAAACTATAGCAACCTATTAACTAGTTAGATTAAATAAAACTGCTGGGTTTATTTAATGTTTTCAGTGGTAAACAGCAAGACCTGAAAGAAAGAGGTTGAATTTTTGAAATTTCACAATTCCAACAAAAAGGAAATTCTCAGAGGAGATCAGATGGAGATACCCAGAGCATATGAAGTTCAGGCAGGGAGATGTATTTCCTGGGTGCTTCAAAGAACAGTGTGGAAGAAGACCAGTACTTAAGCCATATGAGTCTTAAAGACTGATGTTAATAACAAAGGTCCAGGGAGGGCCTCGCTCAGGCCACCATCCCTATTTAATAGCTACAATATGTTCCATGAGGATACTACTGTGAAAAGCAGAGCAATGTTTCTTTGTTACTGATTGGATGATTTTAATCTTTTGTAATGTACTCTTGTGTAAAAGACATACAAAATTGTCATTCTGAAAAGAACTTTTAAGTTCATCAAAATATTGTCAATCTTTCAGACACTACAATTCCCTAAACAGTCTATGAATTTCTTTCTAGCAAATATTTTAGTAGAAAATAAAAGTCACCAAGTCTACTTGGAATGGAACTGATGGAACATGCGACCAAATCGGACTCTCTGAGGGTGGCTGATGGTGGAGGCTGACCGAGGAGCCAAGGACAATGGCGATGGGCTTGGTCTCTACGACATGGACGGGCTCTGTGTGAGCCTTGTCAGTTCGGTTGCTCACCTTCCTGGACCTGGGGGGAGTTGGGAGGACCTTGGTCTCAACACAGGATGGCAATTTTTAATAAAAAATAAATAAACTGGAAAAAAACTATAAAAAAAAATAAAAACTATTTTTTTCTCAAAAAAAAAAGAAAATAAAAGTCAGTATATGAGGAAAGAACAATCAGATTAAAAAATGATGCCAAAGTACTAAAATTCCTTAAGGCAACTGGTGGTTTGAAAGAAAATGCCCCATAAAGGGAGTGGGCACTGTTAGGAGGTGTGGTCTTGTTGGAGTAGGTATGGTCTTGTGGGAAGATGTGTGTAACTGAGGGGGTGGTCTCCTTTGCTTCAGCCCTACCTAGTGTTGCAATTCACTTCTTCTTGCCTGTGGATCAAGATGTAGAACTCAACTCCTTCCTCAGCACCATGTCTGGCTGCATGCCACCCACCAAGATGATAACGACTTAACTTCTACACTGTAAATTAGCCTCAATTAAATGGTTTCCTTTATAAGAGTTGCCATGGTCATGGTGTCTCTTAACAGCAATAGAAACCCTAACTAAGGCAGTGATGTAGGTGTGTCTTCTATCTATCTGATGATTTCATTGGTTAATTAATAAAGAAACTGCTTGGCCTAATAGGTTAGAACATAAGTGGGTGGCGTAGACAGAACAGGAAGAAGGAAGTGAGGTAGATGGCTCAGACAATTGCCCCACCTCTCCTCTCTGGGACAGATGCGATGAAGCTCCGGCCCAAGATGGATGTACGCTAGAATCTTCCCGGTAAGGCACCACTTCGTGGTGCTACACAGATTTTTAGATATGGGTTAGTCAAGATGTGAGTAAGAGGCTGAAACTAATGGGCCAGGCAGTGTTTAAATGAATACAGTTTGTGTGTTGTTATTTCGGGGTATAAGCTAGCCAGGTGGCCGGGAGCAGGGTGGCAGGAACACAGCCCACCACCCCATCACTACAAGGCAGCAGCCTTTATTAACTTCAAAAGAAAAAAAAACACATACATGCATAAATTTAAAGTCCTAAGCAAAAGCTGCATGCTGTGTCTTATATAAACAATAAGGTGTCTTATAAATGTTGTGTTGACTTCCTAATTCCAACAAACAAGATTCTTTTTAAAGTAGTTAGACATAGTCAAATGCAGTCAGAAGAATAAAATGGTCATGGTTATAAAACACTTAACATAAATTTGTTAAGAAAAATGTGTTAAGCATTTAATTTATAATGAGAACTTTGCTTGTTTTTTAAACTTTGGCTGGTCCCATCATATCAGACCAAAGCATTGAAAGAGTATGTTTTGGAGTATGGAGACTTGGGTTTGATATTGTATTTTAATTATGTGTTTGCTTATTTCCTTGCTCACCTATCTATCTATCTATCTATCTATCTATCTATCTATCTATCTATCTATCTAATATTTTTCTGTGTCACCTGGCTGCCCTGGAACTTAATCTGTAGACCAGGATGATCTTGAACTCACAAAGTTCCACATGCCTGTGCTTCCTGAGTGCTGGCATTAAAGCTGTATACTACCACCGCTTTCCACACCATTCCATAACTAAAGACAAAAGGTAATGTCAGGATTTAAATGAACATCCTAGTTTAAGGGTCCAAGTTCTTTAGGATAACAAGTTACACTGGAAGATTTACACTTATAAAATGTAATAAAAATCATATTTAGCACAGCACTATATGATTTAGCAAGCAGTAATTTCTTAATTAATTTTTGAAGGGCTTCAGTTTTTCAGTATTTTCTTATTACTAATCTTATTATTAATTTTGCCAGATATATAAAAGACCATAGCCTGCTATTTTGTGTTTTATAGACAGCAATTTCTTTACACTAGTGTTTTTAAGAATAAATCTGATGAAATACCTAAACAGGAGTCCACTTTGTCATTTATTTAAGCAGTATCTATGGAAACAAAATTAAGTGGATTGTGGCTTTGATGGATTTCAGCAATGCTTTGTACTGTTCAGAAGCACAGGGTCATCTGACTGGATGTAGCTCAGAGTTGAGAGAACTTCCTGACTGTAGGTATGAAGCAGTGTGCTCCCAAACATAACTTGCTACACCACCCCACATATTCTTTATACCTACAGTCTAATGCCTGCTAACCTCTCTTCTTTCCAAATGCTACAGCAAGGGATGCCTCTTGCTCTGTCAGGCATATATACATTCTCAACTCAGTACCCATATGCTCAAACTCAGCACCTTGTTTATGTTATTCTTCCAGATTCAAACCCTTTTCTATGTTATAGCAATGTCACTCTAAGGTTATTATTTACAGATATGTTTTAGTTCTTCCCATAATGTGCAATAAACTTAATGATTAGACTTGGGGATATAGTTTGTTGTAAAGAGGGTCACTCGTTTGTCCAGGCCACCTGGCTAGCTTAGCCCCAAAATAACCACACAGAAACTGTATTAATTAAACCACTGTTTGGCCCATTAGCTCTGGATCCTTATTGGTTAATTCTTACATCTAAATTTAACCCATTTCTATTAATCTATGTATTGCCACGTGGCAGTGGCTTACTGAGTAATATTCCCAGCATCTGTCTTCAACAGATCCATGGCATCTCTCTGACTCTGCTTTCTTCCTCCCAGAATTCAGTTCTGTCTTCTCTGCCTACCTAAGTTCTGCCCTACCAGGCCAAGGCAGTTTCTTTATTCATTAATCAATACAAGAAACACACAGAGGGGACTCCCACATCAATAGTTCAGTGGTAGAATATTTGCATAGAATGTGAAAGGCCCTAGGTTCAGTCCTTACCATCAAAGAAAGAATGGGGGATGTAGGACAAAAGAGAAAAGAAGAGTGGAAGGAGGAAGAAGATGGGAGAAGAGGGGAAGTTTGAGAAAAAATACCTCAGTAGTAATTGCAATTATAAGAGCACAGTTATCTACTTTCTCTCCTTGACTATAAAATCATCTGCATGCATATGCATATATAGTGTATGTAATAACATGTAATAAAGATTGCACGCAGTGTTTATGAAGTCTGCTCTTATTGTACAGAATGCCACAGAGTTTTGTTGGGACTCTTTCTGTTATAAAAGAAAGGAATAAAATTTAAACTTGACAATTGCAGTTTCTTCCTAATCTCAAAGGCTATTGAGTTCATGAAGCAAAATGACTTCAACCCTTTAACACACCAAGACCTAGATGAAGTTTGTAAGAACTGGTCTGGGGAACCAGACGCAGCTGTCAAAATTTTCTTATGTGTGAATGTGTCTGAGGGAATGTGGGAAGACAAGAGTGCACGTGCTCACAGAGGCCAGAAGAGGTTATCCAAGCCTCTGGAAACGAACACACCAGAGGTTGTAAACCACATGATTTTTGGGAAAGAACTGTGGTTTTCTGTAAGAGGAGGATGTACTTTTAATGACTGAGCCACATCTCTAATCTAAGGGATGGAGAATTCTGATTGGCTGGCTCAGAGTATAGTAAGAAAGTTGAAAAACAATGCTGGTGTAAAACAAGAGGAAGCATTAATATTTATGTCATCATTCAGCGATAGTTTCAATGAATTTCATATGAAGGGCCCAGAGAATTCCTTGAAGAAGTCTCACTGCCATTAGTATAGCATTTCTCAGAGGTAGGGAACACCACATTTTTGTATATTTTTATTTTCTCCATTGTGCCATTGGATCACTTAAGGGATGTAATAACCATGTCCCACTGCACTTTTAAGGGACTGAAACAGATTTATGGATACACACACACACACACACACACACACACTCACACACACATATACATTTATATAATAAGATATATATCTATTATTTATTTGTTTCCAACCAAATGTTGATTTAGGTTTATTTTATTAAATTATTCTTTGCTCTTTTCCACAATGATGCCAAATATCTACTTATTTTTATTCTTCTTAATTTCCCTAATCATTTAACTAATAAACATTTTTAGTAGAAAATTAAATTTAAACAATATCTATTTTCAAAAGTAAGCTTTTAAGCCGGGCGGTGGTGGCGCACACCTTTAATCCCAGCACTCGGGAGGCAGAAGCAGGCGGATCTCTGAGTTCGAGGCCAGCCTGGTCTACAAGAGTTAGATCCAGGACAGGCTCTAGAAACTACAGGGAAACCCTGTCTCGAAAAACCAAAAAAAAAAAAAAAAAAAAAAAAAAAAAAAAAAAAAAAAAAAAAAAAAAAAAAAGTAAGCTTTTAAACCACAGCCTTGAAGCACACGCTGGTGGCTCTATATTACCTTGAGCTACAATGTTTTTCAAGTCCCTTCTTTTAGTAACACGCTCATTTAAGGAGTTCATCCCGCATTCCTGTTGTGAGTCAGTACTGTCTGTGCAAGGTGTTCAGTTAATTGCAATGAAAAATACTCCATGGCGCCATTGCTTGAAGAGGATAATTTAGTCAAGAAAGAAGAAGGGAGAACATATTATACTCTTGTGAGATTTGTTCCACTGTGAGGGGGAGAAAGTGAGATTAAGTGCTGCGACAGCAAAGATGAAATGACTGCCTTGAGAAAGAAAACTTTGCTTAGAAGTGGTATGTGACTTGAGTCCTAAAGAAGAGAATAGAATAGCAGGGAGAACAGACGGTGTATGCGCATTCCTAGGCTAAGGAAACTCCATGTGTAGCATAGCAGGAATGGGTAAGGCTAGGAGTGAGTACTCAAGGCCTGTGGGCAGGGTGGTGTGATAGGAGCAATTCACATCTGAAAGGACTTGAAAAACACAGAAAACATAATCCTTATTTACTCTTAACATTTAAGCACTATTCCCTGAAGCACATTCTTGTTTGTTTTTATCTCCAAAAAATTACAAATCTTTTGAGAACTCAAACCCATTATATACAGATCATATCCATTATCCCTCATTCATCCTTGCCATATGTACACACACACACACTGCACACCACCACCACCACCACCACCACCACCACCACCACCACCACCACCTCTTAACTTGAGATTTTCATCTTAAAATCTATGAAATATTTAGATTTAGATTTCAAAATTCATACTTATATTTATCTCTCTTACTGCTATAAACAAACCAGGGGCTGTTCCTATAGCCCCACTAGACATGCTGAACAATCTCAGACAAATCATCTTCACTTTGCTTTCTAAACTCCTTTTCACTCCTTATCTCTGAATCATAATCATCACAGTGCTATTTTTAATACAGTCACTTCCATGTTTATATGTCTGAGCAGTGTCTCCCTTTAAATGTTACACAATGCCATGTTCACCATTCATACCATCGGTTCTTTGTCAAACTACTCCCATCTTCCACCTGGACTAGCGCAGGGGCAGGGCCACCTTTGGAACACATACCTCTTCAAAATGGTTAGACTCTGAAGAGCATCTCAGTGCCACAACAGACGCCTGAAGCGCTGTGCCCAAGTGCTTCTTCTGCTCTTACCTTGGGCTACCCACGCTCATTCTCTGCATTCTCCTTGCTTAGAGGACACCCAAGGCCTCATAGAGGCTCTTCTACTGCCCTGATGCGGGTCATTCCCTTTCTCCCCTGTGTTGATCCCCCACTTTCCAGTCCTCATGCACAGATTCCACCTTTTGATAAGCTGCTGCTGTAGGGTGGTAGCCTTTCTATACCATGCACTGACAAGAGACAATCAGTAACCATGCTTATGCCGTGACTTGCCTGTTTATTTTCTTAATCTGTCTTTAGGTGTAAAGCTTTGCGAGGGAGGGACTTTGCTTGTATTTTATCAATGAATTGCCAGGTACAACCTGGCACACAGCAGACTGAAGCCTCTAAAGACAAAGGCAAGGTAATGGCTCTCAAATATGGTACCTGAGCAGATGATTCAGCATCATCTCGGCCTCTGTTAAAGCTGCAAATTTTTGGATCTCAGTGGAACCCAATGCTGTGAGAAGCTGTTATTTTCATTTTTAAACAATTCCTACAGGTAATTTTGATACTCACAAGTTTGTCAATCTCTGTTATAAGGTATTTATTCGGAAAAAGAAACATGAATATTTTTAAAGCTTGTTGTAGCCCAAATTTCTTAGAATGTGAGAACTGAGTTTGAAATATCACGAATGTAATCTCACTTCTACTTCTTCCTCATTTTTTTGAGGAAGAAATGCCAAAAGAAAAAAAACTATATTTGAATCTGAAATTAGTGATATTTCTGTTTTTAGGAATGTTAAACATTTCCTATGCATATCAACTTTAATTATGCAACTTACATTTTTCTCTGAAAAAATATCCTCAGATAAGAAGCTATTTTTTTTCAACGTATAGCTAATATTGAATTAGTTAAGATGAGGAAAAAAACTAAAAAATTATACTTTTCTTATTTTTTTCGGGGTGATTCAATGAATTGATTTAAATGATTTATTGCACTTGATGGCTTCTAGATATGTTCTTCCCATAACAATTTTATTTTCTATGTTTAAAAAGAAATCAGTGTATTTTCACACTTATAATTTCTGTAAGATATGTGTATTTCACCGAGTATTGCCATAGTATAGGATTATAGAGAAGACAGTAAGATAATTATTGATAATATAGAGTGGAATCTAAATGCCTAAGTTATGTGACTTGCATTTTCTAAATACATGTAATAAAACATCAATAAAATAATAATATTACTAAACAATTATGAACAGTCCCTAGAGAGATAGCAAAAATATGAACAAAAAGGAAGCAAAATATATTTTGAATTTGCACTATGTAACATATATTAATCTGAATGCTATATTGAAAGTATTTTATTCTTTTTTCTTCTTATTTTTATTTACTCAATATAAAAGAGTTTCTGCTTTATCTAATGAAAAACTAAAGCCTAATGTTTTCAATATAACATGATGGTGTACACACTGTGGCTCTCTGTTGTGTTCTTAGTGCAGTAAATCCATGTAGCCTGTGAATTCTGAATTTTCCTTTTGTAGAATTAGTTAGAGAATACATTTGCATATCCCTTTCTAGTCACAAATCGCTATGGAAAATATCACAGAAAAAATCTTCTAAGCACTTGTTTTTCTTAAAAATGAACACTTCCTTTCTCATCAAAGGCTACTGATTTTCAAGTGATCTGACCATGAGTGCAGATATAGACTTTGACTTTCTTTTTTCCAAATGAGATTATTTTATATTTTTTTTTAAAAATAAATGAAAACAAAGCTTAGGGAAATGGTAATTACTTTAGCAATAACTTTTAACAGCGTAGAAAATAAAGATAGCAGATTGAAAACATGTCACTTACTAGTCTACTTGTGAAATTCATCCTCAGGTCATATATGTAGTTTAAGATTCAATATTCAGTTTCCCTTCCTTAAAGTATTGCTTCCCAGACTTTGTGCTTTGATGTTAACAAAAAAGCGATGCACGGAACTATGCCTTAAGAATGACCGGAAAAATATTCATCTTTAAAAATTCTGCTTTACATAATTTCAAATCTAGATCAGCAGCAGGTAGAATCTTCAGACAGCTTTTCCAGTGAAAGCACTAGCAATACATTTAAGCCCAGCCTCAACTTCACAGAGCGATGATTGTTTTGCATGCAAGATAAACACTGGTGATTACCAAATACACATTTAGATCACACTACAGATACATTCTAAGATTTTAACAGATACATTCTAAGCATTGCAAAAATTTAAAACTTCTCCATTCTCACTTTTGAAAACCAACATCTGCTATTCTTAATTGGCTTCCCTATGCATGCTCAGACAAACAGAAAGGAAACACAAAATTCCTAGATGAGGCACTTTTAAACATACCACAGTCAGAATCCTGGGTTCAGCTGCATTTGGAACCCTCCACTGCTGACAACCCTCTCAAATGACAATCTTCTTTAAAGCACTCTTCAGCATGACAGCTGAAAGTTCTGCCTTCCTCCTCCTGCTTGATCCATTAGCTGGAGTCTTACATCGTGAACGCTGCACAAAGCATTTGACTGGAAGGTTTTAAGGCAACTCTTTAAATGCCTGAATATGAATAATGACTTTAAAAGAAGAGACAATGCCTCTCTTTATAAGAACTTCTGTATTGCTTTCTATTAATTTATTTTAGGGGGTGGCTCAAGTACAGTACAGGGTTGCCTTGTGTGTCATTGGTTAATAGTGTCGATGTATGATTCATCTAAGTGACATTTAATCCTATAATGCAAGTGACATTTTGATGATTTTACTGTCAATTTTAAATAATCCATTACATATGACATTTGAATGAATTGAATAGGATGACACAAAATAAAGCAGATATTTTTTTTTTGTTAAAAAAATAGAGGTCTGGCAGTGTGTCCTTTTTTATTGGTGAACCTAACCATATTTTTTGGTATCTTAGTGGAATTTTAAATTATTTCCTTTTGTTTTTAAACATTTATAGGAAAATTCCTTGTACTTTTACTCAATTAAGAAAACTAATCTGGAAGGTTCTTGTTTGATCCCAGCATTCAGAAGGCAAGGGCAGGGAGATCTCTGTGATTTGGAGGCCAGCATGGTCTACATAGCTAGTTTCAGGATAACTAGGGCTACACAGAGAAACCCTGTCTCAAAAAAATTTTTAAAAACAATAGAAAATGCATATTTTCTAGGAAATCCTGCATCCATGAAACTTTACATTGCATTGCATTATATTGGCTCTAGGTTGATGTACTAAGTCCAAGTGTAATAGAATTAATTGTTACCTAAAACAAACAGAATTCACCAATTTTTCCCTATTGATTATAATTTATTCAATAAGATGCAATGGAAAGTCGCATTTATTTTTGCCAAAAATCCTCTTTGGGCCAGGTTGGAGTTGGGACTGATTAGAAAATGTACCAAGAAATGACCAGTTATTGAATATGGCCTTAAATTAATCATCATGTTTGCAAACTGATCTTAATAGAATAGCAACTTTGACTTTTCACAAAAGTTCGAATCTGTTTAACATCAAATGATAGATGACTGAAATCAATATATGTGAAACTTCCATAGACAAACTTTTGAAGCTGCCATTTCATAGGTAAAGTTTTCTTTAACTTAATCTTAATCAGAAGATCTACCCACCAGATGAACTCTGATGTACTCATGGAAAAAATCCAACAAATTAGAGATGTGTCCCGGGGAACAAATTGATGCCTGATACTATACATCTAATCAGAAACTTTTGACTGTCAATGTCATGAGCTTTAGTAGAAAATCTACTATTACTGTTTTGCTAAATAGGCACATAGTCAAATTGTCTTCATCTCTGTACACATTGACTAGTGCAGCTCTCCATCCTGTGCAAATACACACACACACACACACACACACACACACACACACACACAAACACACACACAAATTTTCAGTGGATGAAGATCAACACAGACTCAGGACTGGTCAAAGTGATTGTTTATTGCCCATTCTTAAATAGGACACCTTTATCCCTATGATAGAAGAGGGAGTACAAAGACTTTCAGATCTAGAGGGTTGATAAAATTATTATGAACATATTTTGTGTATTTGATTTGGCAGTTAGTCATGAATACACAGCAGCTGTTGATACCTACAAGACCTGCGCAGGTCAGTGCCCCTCAACATTCTGTCGTTAATTGAGGAAGAGCTCAATATCAGTAGGCCCATCTATCCCTGAGGAGCTACAGCAGTTATAGAGGGAAATGATTTCTTTTCAGTGGGGTAGCCAGTGCTAAGTTTCCCACAGTATAATAAACTCCTACCCATGCTTTATACAACACCTAAATTTAAAAATTGTGAGGAAAAAAGAAAAAAAGGTAAAAGAGAAAGACATGAAAGTAGTTGGGAAATAGGAAGTAGTCAGTAGGAGTCTGAGGGGGACAAGAGAAGCAAATGGGGCTAGATAGGACCAACACATGCATGTACTCATACACATACACACACACACACACACAAATCACAAACACAGACTCATACATATACACATATGTATACACATATAATGTTATTTTAAATTTTTTTATTAAAAATTTCCGCCTCCTCCCCGCTTCCCATTTACCCTCCTCCCCCCTCCACTCCCCGTCCCTCTCCTATCCAGAGAGCAGTAAGGTGTTATTTTAAATTTATTTTCAGTGATGATATGATGGAATAATGTAAGTAAATAAATAATTAATGATTTCAAAAGCTTGTTATATGTCTAGTTGCCAAACATTGCTGTTTGCAGAGAGGGAATAGCATTAGCTTCTTGTTTATTTCCCTGTTTTCCTTGTGAAATAAGTCTTCCCCAAGGGGAACATGTTTTCTGGAAAATTTTTTCAGAGCATTGGGAACAGTATCAATCACTCCATTAATTTTATTTTCACATTGCAAAATGTCTCTGTGTCTTGACTCTCCTTGAAACCTACTGGATTTCTTCACGCTCTAATTGCTGCTATTGGCAACAGTAGGAACTGTTGTGGAAGTAAGGGATGGGCTGGATTGGTTTTGTTTGTTTCTGTTTCCTTTGGCAAGGGGAGTAAATGTATCTAAAAATGTTTAAGTCATGGAATATTGTGTAAGTCCAAAGATTATAATTTCCTATAGCTTAGGTTGGAAGCAATTATAACCAACTTCCCATTTTTACTTTGATTATTGTTTATACAACAGCAAACTTCAAGCAAGCCAGTATATTTCTGAGGTGCTGTGAATAAGCCACAGAAATATGAAGATGTTAAGCGCCTAGTTTTAGAGCAGTGAATTAGGGTTTTAGAAATGACAGAGTCATGTCTGGGTTCAGTTCCTACCAATAACTATTCTATTGCAAGCATACACCTTTTGGAATCTCAGAGACATGTACTGCTAGAACTACCTCTGCCTAGTCATTGACTTGGGAAAGAAATAGCAACTCAAATATTACTTATTAATTACTGTAATGATAGTAGAAGTACTTACTGTCTCTGTGAGAGTTGAGGTGTTGCATATAAAATGATGAATGCATACTAGAGGAACACACAAAAACATACCTCCCAAATGTACTGGATGAAGAGTTCTGTATCCCTGTCACCTTTCCATGGTTATAAACTGGAAAACCAGTTTTATGGAACCAGATTTTTTCAATCCTAGATCCATTACTAGCTGAGTAAGATTCTAATTGACAATAGGAGTATGATAATACACATGGTTTTAATATAAAGCTACATAGAGGAAGCTTTGGATTGTTTAATTTTGTCAGGAATAAAATGGAAAAGTGAAATATTTTTTAAATTATTGGCTTCATGCTTCATGTGTTAATTTTATAGCAGCATTCTATTATAGAATTATAATGACAATAAATTTCTATAATCAGTAAGTATTTGGGTGACTTTTGTAACAGTAGCTTTGATTGAATGTGTTACTGTTTTTAATGGTATTGTTAACTTTGAGCTTTTAAGTGTCTCCCTACTTACAGTGAAAGAACCATCTTTAACCTAATTGTTTGGGCAAACGTCTAATTAAATTCTAAAGATAAGTTCCTAGGACTCAAGGTACAAGTTATTTTAAGGCATTTACTTATTACTTTCAACTCCCTATCATCACCAACTCGTTTTCCAGAAAATTTGGCTCAATAAACACACTTCTTAACCATGAATAAAACTGGCATATTTTGGTATGGAGCTCAGGGCTGACTTTGTCATGCTTTAAGCCATTTCCTAATTTAATTAAAATCCATTGATCATCTTTGCATTTCTGTCATTACCAGTACCACTCATAAATTTAAATGTCAATATTAAATTTCTTTGCAGATATTTTTCTGTTTACATTTATATTTTATATAGTTGAAGATTAACAATAGAGCCATTGACCTGACATGTATATTCTAGTGTGCCACTTTATCTTAAATTCATTTCTGTCACTCCGTACTAATTTTAACAATACTGTGTTTAATGTCTAAACTAGTAAACCTACCTTTTATTACAGGGTCAAAGGCTATTTTCTTCATTTTATGTCCAGCATAATGTTGTCAATTAAAGCATCTTTATAGCCAGGGCAGATAGAGTGAGCTTACACTTTTGATACCTGGAAAACTGATGCAGGACAATCAAAGAGGTAAGGCCTTCCTAGAATAAAGGGTGTGTTGAAGACTAGCCTTGACAAGTTAGTAAGACAGTGTCTTAAGACAAAATAGGAAATGAGAGTTAGGTATATACAGTACAATGGTAGAAAACGTCCACAGCCAAAGAGGAATATTTTTTCCATTAGTGAATAAGTAAATAAAAAAGAAGGAAGGAAAGAACAAGAGAAAGGAAAAAGAAAGAAGAAAATAAGGTAGGGAAGAAGGAAGGAACGAACTAAGGAAGGAAGAAAGGGAGGAAGGAAGGAAAGAAGAAACAACATGTAGCCAAGTGTTTACTCAGCTTGTATTGGAAATCACACATTGTTACAATTCTGGAAATACTGTACTGTCACTAGTATCATGAGCACTGTACAGCAGTTCTGTGACAGCAGTAATTCAGAAAATTAAGCCCTGTATGCAATTTATAATCTAAGTGTATTTGTGAAAATGAAAGTTTTAGCAGTGTCCACATGAAAGGAAGTTTAGAAATTTAAAGAAGCTGCATTTTTCTTGCCACATCTATAAAGTGATCAGTGTATCCACACTTGCAGAAAATTACCCATATTATTAGTTGAGTAACAATGAGCACCATCTGCCCATGGCACTTGATCTAGTCAAACTGAATCTCCATGTAATCCAATTTTAATGAACTACTAAAATATTCATGCCAAGAGTTTCCTGTCTATAAAGCCTGTACTGTCTGATTTGATATTCAACATCCTTTCAAAGGAGATGCCATATTTAGGAAAATATACTCATAGTTCAGGATTATAGTTGGAAATTCATTAGTCAATTTCTTCATCCCCAGTGTTGAGTCAAGAACAAGTTCTTCATTAGTGTGCTTGACAGGAAACCATGTCTTCTACTACATGTACTTGATTCTTCTCACCTATCCCAAGTGTAGATGTTCTTTGACTACTGCCTTCTCATAGAAACCTTGGCTGCTACACAAGGCTTGGCTACTTGAAGGAAAGAAGAATTCTTGTTCTGTGAGATCTTATTGTCAATATTTATTTACAGTATTCTTTACACTAATAAACCAGGAAAAGAAAATCTTTCCCCAAGTTATTACAAAAAGCAGTTCTTCTCATTTTCTTTAGAATTTTTCTTTCCTGCCATCAAATTAATTCCTTCCATTTAACTATTGATGAGACTTTTTGTTTGATTTCTATTTGTTTGTTTTTCCTACTAAATTGTCTCCTAAAGCTTCTTAGCCACACATCTGTGGCAATAGTACTGGGTTAGATCAGTGCCCAAGACAGTGCTCATAATGGAAACTTCTTTCAGTAAATGGAAGTTAACACAGAGACCCACAACTGGGCAGTGTGCAGAGTGGAACACTTAGCTCTAAATGAGATAAGGAGATATCTTCTTCACCCCCCCCCCCTTTGAGAACCTTGGATATATGAAAAGGAAGGGTTGTAAGGCAAAAGTTGTAACAGCTGGAGGGGATGGATGACTCCAAGAAACCCATGTCTTCCAGATGCATTAGAACTGATACACATGCAATCTCATAAAACTGGTGACAGCACACACAAGGCCTGTAGAGGTTCAAGCCAGTGAAGGTCTCAACACTAAGAGAAGTTCATGTACACAAAGTCCCATGCATAATCAAGAAGCAACTTGAAATTAATTCTTGCTTCCAAAGGGAAAATTCAGTTGTCTTCAACAGAGTGTCACAGTATTTGTTATCAACACCCCCACGTAGGCCCAGGACTAGTTAGGCAATGCAAAATCTACTCCTTGTTTGTTGTTCATTTGTTTTGTGGGCTTTTGGTTTTGTTTTGGAATTTTTGTCTTGGTTTTGTTTTAAATTTTTGTGTTTTTATCTTTGTGAAAGAAAAATGGGGGTCATAAAGTTATGTGGGTAGGGAGGTTGGAAGTGTTTAGAAAGAGTTTGGTAAGAAGAGAATTTCATCAACATAAATTACATGAAAAACTTCACATAATGTAAAAAGAGGAGAAACCATGCTTATTGCTGAACCGTCTCTCTTGCCCAACACTTTCACAAATAAAATATTGAAAAGCAGAATCATTTCAATGAGTTTAAGCATTTTCTTAAATATAGAGTGATTTACGTTAAGTCTATACCTAGACTCCAAGTAATTAGGAATATTTTGAATATTTAGGGGAAATCAGACACATTTTTTCGGGTCTTCCCATTTCTGAAGAAAAATTAATTTTATGTTCATTGCTGTTATAAGTCACCATTTTGCCATTAAGTATTGGAGATTGTCTCTATTATCTCACGCTAAGAAAAAAAAATTCACTCCCAAATATTTTTCATGGTTATGGGCATAGACATTCCTATCTGTGAGTTCTTTAAATGGCAGTAGAGTTTGCTCATTTAATCATCTTAATGTTGATGTCATGTTTCTGACTTCTTTATTTAAGCTAGTACAACTATAATCATTAGTCTCTGGTATGGGTGCTCTTTTAACCTATTTAAGCCTAGCTCTGGTATGTAGGAGGCAGGATCCCAAGAGATAGAACATAAATTTAAACTTTATTTGAACCTAAAACTTAGATTTGGCATCAAATCTTTCTTGTTAAAGTTTTATGATTCAAAAAAGCCATAATGCCAATTCAATAAACTTTGCCTTTTGATAAAGGGCACTATCACCTTATCATATCAGAAGCCAAATTGTAAAAGTTTAATCTCCAAAAGAGTTTAAAATACAATTCCTTGTTCTGAAGATGGCTCTTAAAACCAAACAATTATTTATAAGTTACTTAATTTTATTAAATATATTAGCTAAATTTCTATTGTTACTGACGGTGGAGGAGGACTGAGAAACCAAGGACAACGGCAATGAACATGAACTCTACAGCATGGACGGGCTCACTGTGAGCCTTGTCAGTTTGGTTGCTCACCTTCCTGGACTTAGGGGGAGCTGGGAGGACCTTAGACTTAACATAGTGAAGGGAACCCTGATGGCTCTTTGTCTTGGAGAGGGGTGAGTGGGGGTATGGGTGGAAGGGAGGGGAGGGAAGGGGGAGGAGGAAGGGAGGAGATGGAAATCTTTAATAAAAAAAAATGAGAAAAAAAAAAGGGCCAAGGAAACTTATAGAAGGAAGGTTTTATTTGGGACTTGCTGTTCCAAAGGGAGAGGAGTTTATTATCATACAATCGGGAGTAGAACAGCAGGATGGCAGGCATAGCAGAGCACAAACTGAGGGCTCACATTCCCTGACCCACAAACAGGAATCAGAGTGCTAGCTTGAAATGACATGAGTCTTTTGAAACCTCAAAACCTGCCAGCAGGAGGCATACCTCCTCCAAAACTATTTCCAAACAGTTCTACCAACTGGGGACCAAGTAAATTTTCAAGTAGAGCCTATGGGGACTTAGACATTCAATAACCATGTTAAATTAGAAAAGCAGGGATGAAAACAAAATATTTACCATTTGTACTAAAGACCACTCTAGAAATGTTGCACCATGGCTAGAAAATAAAATTTTAAATAGATAAAAAAAATCACAAGGACAACAGCGATGAGCTTGAACTCTACAGCATGGACGGGCTCACTGTGAGCCTTGTAAGTTTGGTTGCTCACCTTCCTGGATTTAGGGGGAGCTGGGAGGACCTTGGACTTAACATAGTGAAGGGAACCCTGATGGCTCTTTGGCTTGGAGAGGGAGGGAGTGGGAGTATGGGTGGAAGGGAGGGGAGGGAAGGGGGAGGAGGAGGGGAGGAGATTGAAATTTTAATAAAAAAATGAGAAAAAAATCCATTTATACAATAATGCCACTAGTCAGAATCTTTTCTAAGAGTAGTGAACAGGGGACCAAACCGGGCTCTCTGAATGTGGCTGACGGTGGAGGAGGACTGAGAAACCAAGGACAACGGCAATGAATGTGAACTCTACAGCATGGACGGGCTCACTGAGCCTTAACCTTCACCTGGCGATGGATGGAGATAGAGACAGAGCCCCACATTGGAGCACCAGACTGAGCTCCCAAAGTTCTGATGAGGAGCAGAAGGAGAGAGATCATGAGAAAGAAAGTCAGAGCCATGAGGGATGCGTTCACCCACTGAGACGGCAGGACAGAACTAATGGGAGACCACCAAGTCCACTTGGAATGGGACTGATGGAACATGCGACCAAATCGGACTCTCTGAAAGTGGCTGATGGTGGAGGCTGACCGAGGAGCCAAGGACAATGGCGATGGGCTTGGTCTCTACGACATGTACGGGCTCTGTGTGAGCCTTGTCAGTTTGGTTGCTCACCTTCCTGGACCTGGAGGGAGTTGGGAGGACCTTAGACTCAACATAGTGTAGAGAACCCTGATGGCTCTTTGGCCTGGAGAGGGAGGGAGTGGGGGTATGGGTGGAGGGGAGGGGAGGGAAGGGGGAGGAGGAGGGGAGGAGATGGCAATTTTTAATAAAATTAAATAAACTGGAAAAAATTTTTCTCGTAACCATATTTGGGAAAGGGCTGGGTGTGAGGCAATTCAAAGTAAAACCTTATTTCATTGTGAAAAATAGTATTGAGGAATTTTACTTGCAGAAACTTTGTGTGCTGTAGAATGGAAATGAAAATATATTTCTGGGAATGTATATGTTGATGTGCTTGGCAAGAGTGTTAATAAATTTTAAATATACCTTAAAAAAGTCTTTGTTAGTTTTTATATGTGAAAAACTCAATAGAGTTGTGTTATACAATAGCACTTGAGAGAATTTAGAATAAATCCTTCTGACCCTAGTTTATGGTTGATGACTAATTTGTTATAAAATTCTATTTGTTTTCTATTATCTAATACTTGTCTTTACTTACTATGTAGTTTGTATGAGTCATCGCTTCTAATTAATGCTCCTTACTGCTGACTCTTTATAATTGTGTTTGCTTTTATCCCAAACACTTCCTTTGCACCTCATTTATTTTGTATATTATGCAAAGTGCAACCAGAACAATTATCTAAATTGATGAGAGGCAGAGATATTTATATAATACCTATATATGCACATGCATATGTTAATTTGTGCTACATTTAGATCACAAATGAAGACTGGCAGTTATATAAATCCAACTTAAAATCTGTGTCCATCTCTCTGTCTGTCTCTCTCTCTCTCTCTCTCTCTCTCTCTCTCTCTCTCTCATCTATCTATCTATCATCTATCTATCTATCTATCTATCTACCTATCTATTATCTATCTATCTGTCATCTCTCTCTCATCTATCTATTTCCATATCTATATCACATATTCTTTCTTTGTTTCTTTTTTACCTTGCAATGTTGCAGTGTGGGCTTATGTAACCTGGTGCCTACACTGAAGAATGGTCTGACTTCAATCTTTTAACAGTTTTTCTAACCCAGGCTCCAGGATCCTTAAATTACAGCTAGAAGACATCATGCATAGTTTATATACATGAGTTATCATTTAGGAGTAATGTGAGAAGGAAAACAGCCGATTTGTAAAACATAGCACCCAGATAATAGTGCAAATAAAGCAAATTTAGGTCATTTATTTATGTTTTGAGATCACATATGTGTATACACACACACACACACACACACACACACACATATAAAATCTTCTAGGCAAATTATTATATCCTTTAAAAATCTTCTGCATTACTTTTTATGCAATTGAAATCTTTTATAAAAAGAATTTGTGCTGCACTCTCACCTATGCAATGGACAAAGTGTATATCCTTTGTTATCTGAAGATGTGAAGATGTGAGTCACCTAATCCACTGGAGGTGGTCCTCATAGTAGAGTAAGAATTGGAAGTGGGCAATCACATAAATTCAGTAGCACATTTTAATAATATTTCATTGACTAAACTTTTTATTTTATGTATTTCTTTTATTGAATTTATTCTACTATCTTGCCTGACACTCAAAGAAATTTACTCCAGTTTTACTAATTATTTTAACTGTCTCAGTCTAAGGTTCAAACCAAATAAAAATGGTACTTAGACTATGACTACTGTGAGCAAATTAAGTGATGATTTAACTGTTAGTCATGTGGTAAATCATAGAAAGGCAGAAAATACAGATTGAATTTAAAATCATTTTTCTAATTACTCAATGTATACTCTGTCTTCAGTGGATGACAAAAACTTATTGAAGAACACCGGATTTCTCTGATAGCTCTTCTCAATTCACTTCCAATAACCTTTATCTGATAAAATGAAATACTTGAGTCATACAGTAAAGAAATCATACTTGGTCAACCAATTAAAGAAAATGTTAAAAAATCCCATAGAAATATTAATGAAGAAATTTTGCAAAAGTAATAAACTTGGAATATATTTATTAAAGTTTGTTCTCATTCCCAATATAGTGGTTATATTTAAATTCTGCTATACTTCTTTATAAGTGCTTTAGTAGTGACTAATAAAAAGAAATTTAATTTAATCTAAACAAACTAAACATCATAAAGAAAATAATGCTTAAGGACATGAGTAATACCTATTCAGGAGCTATTGAAACTTAAATAATTTCTTGGATTAAGTAAATATTCAGATTCCTTTCTTCCCTTCCCTTTCTTTCTCTCTTCCCTTTCCTCTTTCCTTCCTTTCCTTCATTCCTCCTCATCTCATCTAGAAGCCACCCCACTTTAACAAAAGGAGGTTGACCTTGTTCTGAGACAGTATTTATCTTAGCATCAGGGAGGAGATACAGTGATATTTTGTTTGTGTTTTAATAAGTATTTAATAAGATATTGTGTGAATATTAAGAGTGCAGAGCTCAGTCTCTGAGGAGCCAGTGTAAGGACTGGCTCACCCTTTGTTCTGAGCATTGGTAGATGTACAATGTCTCTAATAACTGGCCACTGATTCTCTGATAAATCACCTTTTACCCCCTAATATCTGACTCTTGGTTTTTATTAAGAACAATTAAAAATCATGCAATATCTGGCACCCAATGTGACACATTTAAGATGTTTTAATAGCGTAGGTTCTTTTTATGATAACAAGACTTTTCTGATCCTGGTATCAGCAAGATACTTCAGAGAAGATAATGAGCATCAAACAAACTCCACATGGAGTTTACTTTCTTTGTGGCCAAAGTAGGCCATTGGCCAAGAAAGTGCTTTTACCTTGATTGCTAACAGTATGCTGTCCAAATTGGACAAGCAGGACACAAAAGAGAACGACTACTAAATCTTATCAAGTGGGATAGTTTTTCAAAATTCCTACTTCACAGAAAAGTCTGTCAGTTATTTTAGGCCTGTGGGCTGAAGATGAATGTTCCAATGTTGCAGAGGAACCTTGGGTGACTATCCAGGCAGCCAGGTTTTGTTGTTTGTTTTTCTGTTTTGTTTTGTTGTTATTTCTTACATTTTTTGGAAGTTGCTTTTTCACACTACCAGCTTACTCAGTTAATATTATTTCCTTCTCAGGTCAGAGTGAGTTGAAGACTAGATAGTTACAGTTATAGCTTTCCTTGATTACCAGATACAGAAAAGAAACTCACTAAAATGATGTAAAGTATATAAGGTTGAAAGACATCAAACAATAGTGTTGGATGGCAATGCAAATTATAATAGAAAGTAAATTAGGTACAAGACTTTGGACTCACCAAGATAGGATAGATAATGGAGTATTTTCTCTAAATGTGTCAAATGCAAACAGACTAGACATTGTTAATGTTATATTGCCTGTATATATTGTATATACATATTGTACTTTTTACATATAGTTTTTCATATATTAGTTATAGCCTTCTTTTTCATTTTAGAGAAAAAAAGGGAAAAAGTAGTGATATTTTTTTGTATATTAAGAAATTAAGCTTGCCTGAAGATCAGAGTGCAGAGATAAGTCACTATAGGCCAAGCAGTGGTGGCACACACCCTTAATCCTAAGACTCAGGAGAAAGAAGCAGACAGATCTCTGTTAGGTCAAGGCCACCCTGATCTATTCAAAATTGATCCAGTCTAAAAGAGGAGTTCACACAAAGGTGATCCCATCACTTGAGTTCCCAAAGCTTTAATCCCAGCACGAGTGAGGTAGAGACAGGAGTGATGTGGTTGGGTCGAGGGAGGAATACAGGTAAGAGGAGACAGAAGCTTAGTGCAGTCTGGAGATTCATTCAGAGGATGCAGTTTGAGGAGGCAAGGTAAAGACAGGATCACCCCTTTGGTCTGAGCATTGGTAGAGGTAAAAGTCTTTCTGGTGACTGGCTGCTCTGCTTGTCTGGTCTCTCAGCTTTCACCCACTAATATCTGACTCTGGGTATTTATTAAGAACTATTAGAATTCGTAAAAACAAGGAGATGTAAATCAGTTGCAACTACAATAAAGAAAATAATCAAAGGGGGCAGATGAACTTGTTCTGAGCTAGTATTTGTCTTAGCATCAAGGAGGAGATACAAATCTGTTGTAGTTACTATGATGAAAACAACCATCAACATTTGGTTTGGGAATGTCTCATTCTGATGCCTTGAAAAGTCTGCAAAAGCATTGAATTTGAGGAATGGTAGAACCAATGAACTAAAGAGTTTTAAAACTGAAATGTATTTTATTAATTTGTTTGTTTGTAAAGTATTATTTCAATGCTGCATTCTCAACCCTTCAAGTTGCTATAAAATTCTGGATAGTACATAGTCTTTGGTATGCCCTAGACATTTTCACAAAGTCATCTCATGTTTTATGTCAATCAGGCAGTGTGTTCAAACTTACAGATAAGAAGAATAAGGTCATGTAGTATGAATCAACGCCCACAGCCTGATCTCCCAAATGGTGGGATTAAAGACGGGGATCTCAGGCCTGGCCTACTTAACATTCTAGCCCCTGAACCTAGTAGCAACTTGGATGTAACTGTTTTCGTCACTGTGCTGTTCTGTCCTTGTTTTCATACTGGAGTTTCCAGCTCTGGGTTGGTGAGTTTCGTGTATCCCTTTGGCTAGATAGGGCTGCCCACAGTGCTGGCAGAGCATTACCAATGGCTGTGACTGGCAGAGTGCTTCTGGAGGAGATTAGCATGGAGGTCAGTAGACTGAACAGAGAAGCCCATCCTCAGCTTTGTGGGCAGGCACCATCCAACCCACAGGGGGCCCAGACAGAAGAGCAGGGTAGAGGAAACTCTGAGAGCAAAGCTTAAGTTCTAGATCAAAGCATTACATAAATGACTTTAAAATCACTTCATATAGAAGATTGTTTACATGATTTTCTTTCTCCCTTAATATCCAAACCAATATTTGATCAACATGGATAATCAATCCAAAGACTAACAGTAGAAAATACCCTTTTGGAAAACAAACAAGAATATGGCTGGATTAGTACTTTAGCTGTCTACACCCCAAATTTTAGTTCTTTCCAGTTCCTGGTCCTAGTTATCTGTAGTTTTATGATGTCTAGGAACTCTATCTATAATGATGTCCTGCTTGGTTTTTTTTCATCCTTCCACAAACTAAAGTCATCGAGAAAGAGGAACATCAATTAAGGAAAATCCCTCTCTCAGATTGGCCTGTAGGCAAGTTTGTGTTACATTTTCTTGATTAATGACTAACATGGGTGGGCCCAGCTCACTGTGGATGATGCTACTCCAAGGCAGGGGACTCTGAGTTGTATAATAAAAGGCTGAGCAAGCCATGGGAAGTAAGCCAGTAAGAATCACTCATCCATGGTCTCTGTACCAGTTCCCACTCCCAGGTTCCTGCCTTGTCTTCCCTTCATGATAGACTGTGATCCTGACATGTAAAGTGAAATAAACCCTTTGCTCTCCAAACAAAAGAAGAAGAAGAAGAAGAAGGAGAAGAAGAAGAAGAAGAAGAAGAAGAAGAAGAAGAAGAAGAAGAAGAGGAAGAGGAAGAGGAAGAGGAAGAGGAAGAAGAAGAAGAAGAAGAAGAAGAAGAAGAAGAAGAAGAAGAAGAAGGTCATTATGTATAATTAATATGTTCAGATCATCTAATAGAGTGGAACCAGAATTCAAATCATATTAAGTTTTATACTATAAAACTATGTTCATACGCTAGCTTCAATGTGAAAAACAAAAAATGAAGAACTAATATCCAAAAAAGAGTTATGAACAGCTTCATTATATTTGGTGTTTAAATAGTTATGTTTGACATGTACAGTGCCACAATTTAATAGGGGACTTATATGCAGCTTTCTATTGCACTGTAGGCTAACTGCAGTTAATAACAATGTATTAGATATTTCATAATAATTATAAGAAATAATTTTGAAGGCTTTTCCTATAAATAAATGGTAAATGTTCATGGTGTCATTCAAATTACTATGCTATCATTAAAATACATACAGGCATTGAAGTATCGCATAATGTCCCATTCATATATTCAATAGTAGATCTCAGAAGAGAGTATACTACAGCAGTATTTAAAAGCCACCATCATTTCTAGCTTCATTCCAAATTCTTACCCTTATACAGATATCTAAGTGTAGCTCACATCCTTTATCAAAACTCTTTCTTTAGCAGACAGAGACCATTACAAAAGTCACAGATGATCAAAGTGTAGAGAACAACTAATTCTGGGGTTCACAGATCAGATTGATATATACTTAAGGCACAGGGAACACCATAAAAGGGGACACAGCACAACTGTAAAAATCAGGGACCAGAAAATCTGCTGTAAGATTGTATCTTCCTCTTTATGAGGAGCAGCTACATCCATGATACCTGAACTGTATGATTTGCCTAAGCTAGACTTGAAAAAAGAAACACTATTTGGTATGCTAATGCAAATGGAGTAAATCTCACAGGACCCCACCCCTAGATAAAGACTATATTCAATTAATGACAATTATGAGAGGAAATAACCAGTTTTCTGAAGGATGAGAGCCTTTGGTTATCCAATGCGAAGTGGTCAACCTTATAAACTTATACATATAAGCAACACTAAATAGACTCAGACAGCTGTGTTTATATACTTATTCATTATATGTGTGTACATATCTTTGTGTGTTTAAGAAGAATAATTTAAAAAGAAGGTCATAAATTAGAGAAGAAATGAGGTGACATGGGGGAGTTTTGGGGATGAAGAGAAAACTGTAATTATATTTTAATTAAAGATGAAATATGTTTAAAATTAAGAATAAATTTAAAAAATAAAGGTGTAATTTTGGATCTGTTAATAGTAAAATAGCTGCTTAGTAATACAAGTAATTATGTCAATAAGTAGCTTTTCATGCTTGAGTCCTTTAAGATACATATTAACATACATGTACTTTTAGATTTTTCAGCACAAATCCAATCATACAGACTAATGTTCAAATATTTTGAAATTTTCGTTGCACAAATTACACATTAAAATCTCAGTTTGAAGTACCTTAGATAACTTTGTCTTGGATTCAGGCTTATCTTTGATCACAAAGTCATTAAGGAGACGAGATCGATCATAGTTGGCATGTTCAGATTCATCCATGTAATCCTTATCTTTTCCCAGAGCTAAAAGAGAGAGATAGACAGTTATCCCCATTTTTGTGTACTCATTTCATTCAATTAATTTAATTCACTTAAAATCTGTGGGTTTTTTGACAAGTATGATGGTCCTTGAAGTTCACATTCATAGAATAGTCTCTCCTGATCTCTGGTGCAACAGACTTCAGGAGGGTAAGACATGGCCCAAAACCTGAGGCCTCGGGTATTGACAGTTGCTACTGGGGGCTATGGTATATGGTGTTCATGAATCCTTTTTCACTTTGGGAGATGATCACAGAACCATCTTCTTTAATCAGATTGGCTACATGTAGCAAGATACAATCCCAGAAAAAAGCCTTCACTCAATAGTCTCCTGGTTCCAGTACCCTACCATTTATGACATTTGGGCCAGACCCTAAAGAATTTCCTCCACTACAGGCTCAAAACCCCTGCTGATGGTGAACATTTCCCTGGGTGTGGTTTTTGACCCAGAGCCGAGGAGCTCTTCTGCATTTACCAACATCTAGGTTAGACTACTAGGAGTGAGTGCTGCTGTCCATTGTCAACATGATGCTCAAGAATGTGGTGGTAAGGTGTACTGCTTCACTGCTGATTATCCAGAAGGCTCAGGTGTCACCCTTGATCCAAAAAGAGCTGACAGAGCCCACCAAGGACTTCAGCCTTGTCCTGGATGACGTAGTTATCACAGATCTGAGCTTTAGCCATGAATATCCAGTTGCTATAGAAGCCAAGCAAGTAGCACAGAGGGAATCTCAGTGGACTCTATTTTTGGTGTAAAATGCAAAGTAGGAGCAGCAAGAGAAGATAGTGCAGGCTAAGCAGGAGGTTGACGCTGCCAAGATGCTCCATGAAGCATCAAAGAAGAATCCTGGCTATATCAAGCTCAGAACCATCTGGGCCACCCAAAACCTCTCTAAGAGGATTGCCATGACACAGAACAACACGTTGTTGCTGTCAACCTAGTGCAGAATCTACGGGATGAATGCTGTACTCTGGGAAGTGACAGTCTCAACAGGGGTAAGAAATGAGTGTGGATATAATGAGATTTACCTCAAGATATGTGAATATGTTTCTTCTCCAGTTTTGAGAAGTGGGCTATGAGGTCAAACACTCCCCACCCCCACTCAAGTAAGATAAATGGTATTTGGAATTTCTTAAAAGGATATATCTTTCATTTTACAGTCTAAGTAGTTATTTATGATAAAAAATAAATTTTACAGCCAGTACTGCTATTATAATTTTATAACTAGCTTATTTCAACTGACATTATTTCTTATAATGTCATTTCATCTCATTGTTTTAGTATATTTAACTAAAGGTACAGGAAGGACACCTGGAAATGATGAGGGTCTTCTTGGAATTTTGAATGTGTGAGAAACCAGTCTGTTTCCCTAATTTGAAACTTTTCTATTTATGTGTAGTTATAGTTTATTTAGGACTACTATAACATCTGAGAATGCATAATTATATAATTATAGTGGATTAATATTATTTTTCATTCTTTATAATTTTTATGTCTTATCCAACATATATTCTTTTACTTGACTATCACAAAAGACCTTCATTCTATTCTGCATGATATCCATAGCCTAAGAAGGGATTATACAATATCTCCATTTTACAACTCAGAAAGCTCAAGTAGACATGGTGTGAACCCAGGTAGTAAGATATGGGACAATAGTTTTGCACTCTGTAATGATTTTTCACTTGTATTAGTTTAATAAAATCCTGATTGGCCAGTAGCCAGGTAACCAGAATAGGAGAATTCTGGGAAGAGAAAAGGTTCAGTCTGTACTCATCACTCAGACCAAGAGGAAGCAAGATGAGAATGCCTCACTGATAAAAGGTACCATGCCATGTGGCTAACACAGACAAGAATTATGAGCTAATTTAAAATGTAAGAATTAGTTAATAAGAAGCCTGAGTTAATAGGTTAGTCAGTTTATAATTAATGTAGGCCTCTGTGTTCTTTTGGAGTGAATAGCTGCAGAACCAGGTAGGACAGAAACCTCTGTCAACAGTAAGAGTTAGAATTGACATGTGAAACTGCATCTTTTGAATGATAACATATTCCATTTTTTAATAATTATTATCCATATGGAAATTTTCTTGAAAAATAAATTCATAGATTATTCAGGGATTTAATATAGTGATAATGAGTACCCAGGAATTAGTAAAAATTTTTTAATTCATGTATTTCTTGTTTGCCTCTAACCATATCTTATTTCTATAATTTGCAAGAGAAGGCTGCTGACGATACACACTGAACCCTACTGGGCCTATGTGCCAGTATTTACTCCATGTAATATCTTATTATATTCAGGGCAACAATTTTAAAAGCATTTATTCATAACAGGTTGTTGCTCAATTTTCCCTGTGAAAAAAGGCCTGAAAGTGTGTATCAATATATATATATATATATATATATATATATATATATATGTATATATACTCTAACTTATATCTAGTCCTCACTCCCGTAACTGATCCTAAAGTATTTCTGAGCACAAAAAAAGTACCATATACTTTTCTTGATTAGAGGGCTACAAATACCAGTGTGATTAACAAGGTCTCTGCAATTTAATCTCAAATAGGGATCCCTAAATAAATCATATAACTTTAAGTTGCAGTACTCATTATGAAGGAAATCAAATCAGTTTTGGGACAGAAGGGGAGTTAGTATGGATCTGTTTTTATTTTAATGTGAGGTTCTGAGATGAGAACAATCTTATGATGAATGAAAATTAAAAAAAAATAGATGTATCATTTTTACAGAAAAGAAATACTAGAAACTGGCCTATATAGGATAGTCTCAGGTTTAATGGGGCCTCTTAAGGCTAAAGTAAGTTTATATTTTAAGTGGAATGGGAAACCCTGGAGAGACTGGAATAGAGAAATAATGAGATTTAATTTTCCTTTCATTATAACACTGTGGAAAGCAGATTGTAATGATGCAAGAGTTTGATCACAGAGCCTAATTAGACAGCTATTGCTTCAGTCTAGCCGGGAATAATAGACCAGGTTATGTAATGGAGTAAATGGGGAAAGCAGTCATATTCTGAATGTGTTTTAACAGTTGAAAGAAAGGATCAGGATGATCAAGTTGGAGGAGTGTAGGAGAGGGAGAATGATGAAAGAGATATCTTGGTAGAAGGGCCATTATGGCATGAGTGAGAAGCCTGGAATCCAGAAGGATGATCCTAACTAAGATTCCTAGCAATAGTGGAAAATTTTTCCTATAATCAGATTGGTGACTACTTGTCATCATAGAACTTTCATCTAGTAACTGATGGAAGTAAATGTAGAGCTCCACAGCTAAGCACTAAGCCAAGTTGTGGGAGTCTGATTGAAGAGAGAGAGGAGGGATTATATGAGCAAAGGGGACGATTAAGATCATGATAGGGAAACCCACAGAGACAGCTGATCTTAGCTCATGGGAGCTCAGGGACTTTAGATGGACAGCTGGAGTTCCTGTATGGGACTGATCTAGGTTATTTGCATATGGGTGACTGTTGTGAAGCTTGGTCTCTTTGTAGGGCATCTAGCAGTGGGACGAGGACCTGTGTCTGGTTCATGAGCTGGCTTTTTGAATCTATTTCTGATGGTGGGATTTCTCACTCAGCCTTGATGCAGTAGGGAGGAGCTTGGTGCTGCCCCAACTTGATATGCCAGGCTTCGTTGGCTTTCCATGAGAAAAGTGGAGTGGCTGGAATGGGGGTAGAAAGGAGGTATGGGAGGTAATGGTAGGAAATGAGAGAGGGAAAACTATGGTTGGTATGTAAAATAAATAAAAATTTAAAAGAAAAAGAAAAAAACCAAACCAATAAACAAATAAAGTTGTACCAAGAATACCTGTTAATTGAACAAGTTTGACAAATAACTTTAAACATTTACAATAACTGCAATGTCATCACCAAAAATGGAGTTTTAAAGATAATTCTCTTATCTCTGTAACCCTTAATTAGGTTGGAAATATTAGTAGGAAGTTCTTTCTTATATTATATTTGATATTAAATGCTACTGGGAAGTTAATACAATTCAGAGAAGATTAAAAACACTAACAGAATTTGGTAGAGATAATGTCAATTTAAGGAAAGCAAATTACCATATACTCATTTGGCCATATTACTCTAAGAAATAAAAATGACTACTCAGTCAGCCTGAACTACCGAGCTGGTAGAAAACAAACAAATGCCTTAAGTTTATAATGAGAGCCCTTATTAAGGATATTACAACCTGATGAGATAAATGTATGTTTTGAGGTGCCGAAGCCAAATATACTGGTTTTGATGAGACAAGTTTATTTTATTTCTAAGCTAACTGGCTTTACTGTGTCTCAGCATAAGCAAGCGTAACTATTTTAATAGTCACATCCTTGTCATTTTTCAATTTTAATAAGAATCCCAAAAAATTATTTCAAAATCATTTTGTTGAATGATTTATGTGAGTGTATAAGTGAATAAATGAATAATATGATTGACTTATGCTCTTGGATGCATGTGCACACTTGTGTGTATGCATGTGCGTGTGTTATTAATAGAGATCACAATGACATTCTGGCTTTGTGAGATGCTTCATGAACCCTCTTTTTTTAAGTTGCTTTTTACCACAATCGTTATCATAGCAGCTGGAGAAGTAATTAGAACATCAGTTCTGCAGGTAGTTTAAGCTCTAATGCAAAAAAAAGTTATGGTCTTCCTTCAGGCCTCTTCCATTGAGCAAGAACAAGAGGAAATATCGGTCTTCAAGGCAACACTGTTTATACACAGTTATACCGCAGCATTAATATTCTAATGGATAGTGCCAAATAATTCACTGTGAAAAGAATAGTCACAACCCAGATGTACTTGTTTGGTTCTCAGTACTTGGGAACTCCAGTTCAACAACTTCAGAAGCAGTGGTGCTCTGCACTCTGATGCAGAAAATAAGACTGCTTGCATTTGAAGGTGAACATGCATTGCTAACATGCTCATGTATATTTAATTGCATTGAATGCTTCTTATTTCAATTCATTTAACCTTTCAAAGTTAATAAAACCACCATACTGTAGAGATACAAGTGACTTTCTTTTCAGTTGTTTGACAGTTTGTTTTTATACTTTTTCTCTTTTTCATTGATTTTTTATTGAATCTTATTGAGCTCTATGTTTTTCTCTGCTCCCCTTCCTGACTCTCCCTTCCTCCCTACTCTCCTTACCCCAAGGTCCCCATGCTCCCAATTTACTCAAGAGATCTTGTCTTTTTCTACTTCCCATGAAGATTAGATCTATGTAAGTCTCTCTTAGTGTCCTTATTGTTATGTAAGTTCTCTGGGATTGTGATTTGTAGGCTGGCTTTCTTTGCTTTATGTTTTAAAACCACTTATGAATGAGTACATGTGATAATTGTATTTCTGAGTCTGGGTTACCTCACTCAAAATAATGTTTTCTAGTTCCATCCATTTGCCTGCAAAATTCAAAAGGTCGTTGTTTTCTTTTTCTGCTGTGTAGTACTCTATTGTGTAAATGTAGCACTTTTTCCTTATCTATTCTTCAGTCAAGGGGCATTTAGGTTGTTTCTGGGTTCTGGCTATGTGGAGAAACAGAACTGGCTTAGAGTTCAGGCTCCTCCTGGGACAGATGAGATGAAGTTGGGAAATGGTTGCTTAGCAAATCAAGCATAGATAAAAGCAAACTTTCTCTGCCCATTTCTCAAACATTCTGTCAGAATCTGTACCCTGGATAAGAAAGTGGCCTTTGAGCTCAGTTCTTCATGCTCTACCAGTTACAAGAGAGTGCTTTGCTTCTATATACTTTTTGCCTTGTTTCTATGTACTTCTTTTCATTTTTAGTACTCTTATTAATTGAGGTATTGTTTCTTGCAAGGAGAGGCAAGAGTTTCTCATGATCATGTATGTGAGTAAAAAGGAGTTTCAGAGTTGAGGTAATGCTTTTTAGTCTGTATAAAAGGCCATACAAAACAAAGCTTGTTATGCTTTCATATTCTGTATCCCTTGTGTCCTGATTTGTGAAGAGCCTTACCCAGGGACCTCAATGCACTAAATGTTGACATGGCTATGACAAACAATGCAACTATGAACATAGTTGAACACATGTCCTTGTGGCAAAATTGAGCATCCTTTGGATATATACCCAAAAGTGGTATTACTGGGTCTTGAGGAAGGTTGTTTCCTAATTTTCTGAGAAATCAACACAATGATATCCAAAGGGGCTCTTTCAGGTTGCATTCCCACCAGCAATGCAGGAGTGTTCCCTTTTCCCCACAACCTCTCCTGCATAAGTTGTCATCAGTGTTTTTTAACTTGGCCATTCTTACAGGTGTAAGATAGAATCTCGGAGTTGTTTTGATTTGCATTTCTTTAATAACTAAAGATGTTGAACATTTTTTTAAGTGTCTTTCAGCCACTTTAGATTCCTCTGTTGAGAGTTCTCTGTTTAAGTCTGTAATCCATTTTTTATTGGATTATTTGTTCTTTTGATGACAAATTTCTTGAGTTCTTTGTATATTTTGAGATCAGACCTCTGTCTGAAGTTGGTTATTTCCCATTCTTTAAGTTGTTTTGTCTTGTTGACTGTGTCCTTTGCTTTACAGAAGCTTTTCAGCTTCAGAAGGTCCCATTTATTAATTGTTTCTATCAGAGTCTATGCTGCTGGTATTATATTTAGGAAGTGGTCTCCTGTGCCAATGTGTTCAAGTATATTTCCCACTTTCTCTTCTATAAGGTTCAGTGTGGCTGGCTTTATGTTGAGGTCTTTGATCCATTTGGACTTGAGTTTTGTGCATGGTAATTGATATGGGTCTATTTTCATTCTTCTATGTGTTGATATCCAGTTATGCCAGCATCATTTGTTAAATATGCTTGCATTTTACCATTTGATATTTTTTGCTTCTTTGTCAAAAATCAGGTGTTCAAAGGTGTGTGGATTAATATCTGAGTCTTTTATATAGTTCCATTGGTCCTCCTGTCTGTTCTTATGCCAATACCAGGTTGTTTTCAGTACTGTAGCTCTGTAGTAGAGTTATACTGTTAATTTCATATTTGCTTTCTTAATTCATCTCAGATACATAACTACTTTCATATCCACCTAACTTTGTGTGTTATTTTTCCTTGTCAAGACCAATTTTTGCTATTGAAACATCCTTACATGTGTGGTTTTCTGTTAGAGAGTGATTGACTTACTGAGGGATACAATGGTGGAGAAAATTGTCTTTTCCTTTACAGCAGAAAGACAATGCCTCCATGGCTAGTCATTGAATTCCATGCCAATCTCCCATCTCCATCCTGGGTTTTGGTCTGGTTTGGCATTTCATAGGTTTTATCTGTGTTGTCATAACTACTGTGAGTTACGTTTGCAACTTTCCTGATGTATCCCATAGACACTGTTTCTTTGTAGTTACCCACCTCTTCATGTTTTTATACTCTTCTTTCCCCTTTTCCACCATGATCCTTGTTCTGCTGGAAGAGGGGACACAGTTTCTATATGTAGTAATGACTGAGAACTCTAAAATCTGTTATTCTCCACATCTTGGCTAGTTGTGAGCTTGTATGTTAATCACCATCTACTGCAAGAAGAACCTTCTTGGAGAAAAGTGATAAAAGAATCTTTTTAACTAGGAGCTACATCCACATGGATTATGTGGGTGTTTCACATTATTATAATCACATAGATATTAGCAAATTTTCTTATAATGGCAGTTTTACATTTAAATATGGTTTGTGAAAATTGAAATAAGTTAATTAACTTTAGTTTTTTTCTTTCCTTTTAATGTCAGTTTTGCTATGAGCTCAAATTAGCCTGAGAGCTGTAATCTGTTACAGCACACTGAATACTGGAGTTACAGATATAGATTATATACTCAAATCTCTCTCTCTCTCTCTCTGTGTGTGTGTGTGTGTATGTGTGCACACACGCATGAGTTCCACGCGTGCTTATAATTTTATGGAAGTTTTATTCTTTTTTTAAGCATGAATGGATATTGAAAAACTGACAATTTTTAAAATATCAGGTATTCGGTTGTTAGGCTGGACAAGTACAAAGAAGTCAACAAACATAAGATGTATTGAGACCCACCAACACTATGTCTTACAATCTACCATATATCAAAAAAATTGGAAAATTTGGAATAACAATTTTCAAAAATAAGATCTGTAGAATTGTAATGAGAGTGTTTGACCCTGGCAAAATTGTTAAAGTATTAAGTGGAAATATTATTGAAAATTTAATAAAAACTTCACTTACTGTGTTGAACAAAAAAAAACAAGTATTTTCATGTTGTTTTGTTTTCAGAAAATAGTGACTGAAGATCATGCTACAAAATGAGGTACAATAGCAAAGAATTTTCTTTTACTCTGATTAAATGTTCCTTTTGATGATTTATGTGAAATTAAACAGACAATTTTTTAATTAGAAAATAAATAAGCTAGTCCTGTTTTTATGTCACACAGGTTATAAAGGTCTTATAAAAACATGATTAATTTGTAGTTCTCAGAATGTTGTCACAACATTCAAGGGACTGGAAATATTGAAATGTCTTGACAATGTCTTCAAAATTAGAACAATATAAAAATATTGGATTAGACATTTTTAATCTTGGCCACTTTATGTTTATCCAGAAAATTGCAGAAAGTATGGATATTCATGTCATGCCCTAGATAAATTAAATCTGATCATGTGTTACTGATAAAATCAGAGACTTCCAAAAGCTCCCAGGAGTCTATAATCTGTTCACATTTAATACATAGACAAGGTAGATACACCATCAGTATTTTCATAAAGAAAACTGATGATCAGTTTGTTAGCTTTAAATAGATTTATTTTGAACTTTATAGGCAAAATATACAAATATATATTTTATCTCTCTCTCTCTATATATATGTATACACACACACACACACACACACACACACACATATATATATATATATATATATATATAGAGAGAGAGAGAGAGAGAGAGAGAGAGAGAAAGAGAAAGAGATTATCCACTAATGGAGAAACAAGACATAACTTTCAAATTTTATTGGCATGAAAAATATTCAGTGGCAAAATTTGGTACATTTCATCATATCAATGTAAATGTACTCATTTGTATAAAATGGAAAAATTTCATAAGAAGTTAAAATTAAAATTCACTGACATTTTGCTATAGTATTATTCACTACAGTCTTATAATTTTTGAGTTTTAAATTGTATAATAAATCAATTAATAATTATAAAATTCAGATTTTTATATTCACTACTCAAGTTTTAAAGAGCAAAAGTGAAACATATATACAAAATTGTTCAAAATTCAAAGAATATTCTTTATATTTGGAGAGAGAAAAATATATTGGAAACTAACTCACCCAAGCAAAACTCACTGAAGTCAGCAAATGAACATTTGAGGGTAGAATCTTTTTTACTCTCTTCAGAACTAACTGAAAAACAAAAACACTTTGTGATTTGGGGAAGTAAATACATAACTATAAAAATTACTATAATATCCAACTTCAAAATGATATTCAATTACACAGAAATGTTTTAAGTTAACATACTGAGATGTAAATTTTATTTAAACCATAGTTAAAACTTTCAACTAAACACCTGTTACATTTTAACATGTTCATTCTCTTGAACAATTAACACTATTGGAAATGACTAAATTGACTGTATTATTGAAAAGAAAATAGTATTTCTATGTGACCCAGGAGAGAAGGAATTAAAGGGACTCTTAATGGAATACATTTGCATAAGAAAATCATCAAGAGGAGAATGGTAAAGTATAAACACCTATTGAATGACAGAGCATGATTCGATTTTATGAACACAAGTTGTCTAAAGGTATATAATGTGTCTTACATGGATGAATGTGTGAAAAAGAGTTTCTCTACACCAAATTTTTTCAATATGGCATCATTTTCTTAAAACCTGTACATTTCAACCCTGTTATGTTGTCAGTACCACTTCATCCTCAGGAATCAACTCTACTGTATTGGCATCACTATGAATTAAAACAGTTTGTTTCTTTTTAAAATATATTAATTCCATAACAATGGAATTATATTCCTGAAATCCTTTTATCATGGCCCTCCCATCTCCTTTTTTTCCCTTTCTGCCTCTTACTGATCCTTTGATTATTCTCTAATAGTGTGGCCTTGACCTTGCTTTCTTGACCTGTTCCCCACACACTAAATTAAAAGCGTATTTTATTTCTCCCAGAGTCTGGAATTTTTCACTTCACACGATCATCTCCAATTCTATTTTCTATGTGCAGTGACAAGCATTTTTCTCTTTGTTGATGGATAATATTCCATTTTGAATATAGTTCATATAATATTCCATTGTGAATATAGGTCATATTTTGTTTATCTATCCATTACGAGTTTATATGACAATGGTGTCAGTTGCTTAATGACAGGAAGTACTAGATCTCAATTTCTATTCTAGTGAGCCAGCCAATCTATACCTTTATTTTAGAATTAAGATTATTTATGGTTAGAATTATAATTTAAAAGTATGTACTAATTGCTTTGTATTTTGGGTTGTGTTTGTGATTTTTCCTGGATGTTTAAGACAACGTGTACATTTTCTTTCTCTTTTATTTATGTTGAAGAGTTGATAACTTATTAAATAAATACTTGATTTTTTTCATTATTAATTTTCAATTATCTGTTTTTACTAGCAAGATTTAATCTGTCCTGAGATTTTGTGCTTATGTACAGATTTCTTATTTTTTACGTAGGATCTTTTTCAGTATTTCCTCATGGTGTTTTTATAAGGAAATAGAATTCTTTATTGCTGACATATTACTTAATACTGTCTATAAACTATTGCCTGGGATGGTCTAACAACAGGGATATAAAATAGGGGCTATATGAGTTGGCTTTATCTTTCATTTAACACACCCAATATAAAGTTCAGATTCCCAATGGGTAGGCAACCTGTAAAGCAAGACAGAAATAAACACATATCTAGTCAATAGGCCTTTCCTGTTGACCCATATACTGTACTGATCTCCTACCTTTGGCAGACTCATCCTTAAGAGTTAAGTAACTATTAGCCAAACAGCAAAGCATAAAGGAAGCAATTATTTAAATGTCTTATTAAAAAAAACTTAACAGAAGATACTTTGAACTATCACTCACCATGCTCAGGTTTATCAGTAGAAAGAAATGTTACAGAAGTTGGAGCCTGAGATTCACTCTCAGTAGACTGGAAGAGTGAAGCAGATTGGCTCAGGCTTTTTGAGTGAGCATAGCTATGGGCCAGGCAAGGCAGGGATCTCCGAGATGGTTTCAATGAAGCTTCTGTTGTTATCTCACTTTTGCTTATGTTCATACCTATAAATACAAAGTGCTTACTATTAGTAATGAAATTTATGCATCAGAGACTGACAAGTTTTATAATGGTTGTTCATGGAATATACTCTTAAAATAAAGAAAATTCTAGATTTGAGAAATGAATTGGTTTTATTTTATTTTTCGTCAAGGTAAAAATCATATATTTATGACAATAAGCAGGTTCTCATCTAGTTGAGCTTTCACCATTTTAAGAGTTCTGAAATAAAAGAAACTGGACAAATACCAATGCAATTATGAATGTAGTTATTAGGATTGTCAGTGAGCAATGTTAATAGTTTAGGTTTGCAAACAGAAAAATAATAAACAAAACCCAAACATCCAAATTAGTGTTATTGAAAACCCCGTATTTGTATTTTATATAAAATACACATGAATTAAACAGTCATCTAGAAGCTGGAAAAAAATATAACATGGACTAGTACAATTGACTATTGTAGTATTGTAAAATTGACCAGTGAACAAGAGTTAAGAGAGAGTATTACTGTATTACTGTACCACTACAATAATCTCTTCCTTCATGGAGAGAGCCTGATCTGCTAGCAATAAAAATAACTTAACAGTACTCTTCTTTTTAAAATTTACATTTTCCAGATGGATAAGATGTTGAACATTTAAATAAAATTTATTTTAAAATTCTGTGTACAGTATATTTGTTTATATCCCTTCAACTCCTCCCAGATCCTTCCTACCTTCTTGGCAACACAAATATACTTGCTTGCTTTTTTTGCTTGCTTCCTTCTTTTTTTCTAGTTTTCTTTTTTCTCTTCCTATCCCCCATCTCTTTCTATTCCTCTTTCCTTCTTATTCCCATCTTTTTTTCTCCCAAAAGAAAGCAACATGGATGAACCTTCAAGTCAAGATATTACCTGATGATGCATTTGATACTTTTATACAAACAAAACATGAAAATAAATGCACGTGAAAATAATTGTGAACAGATTGGGAAAACTTACTTCCAATCTCTTAACTTTCTAGGACTTTGTTGTAAAATGGGGGCCTGCTTGTTGGGGTTTCTGTCCTGTCCAGTTCCCACAGTCGTTAGGTCCCAAAGAGTCACACAGAAAGTCTACCTAAGTTATAAAACTGATTGGCCCATTAGCTCAGGCCTCTTATTAGCTCTTATAATGTATATTAACTCATTATTCTAGTATATGTTAGCCACATGGCTCAGTACCTTTTGTATTGACATTGAAAAAAACATTTATTCTTGTGAGGAATATTCTAGGCTAACATTAAAAATCCCACCTCTTCCCTCCAATTGAGGGCCAGAAGATGTTTTAAAGACTAAGATCAAGAGATAACAGAAAAAAACTTATTCAAATAATTTTGATTTCTCAGAATAATTTGTCTTATAGATTAGTTTGCTTAAGAACCTCCAGAACTGAGCACTAAGTATTTAATTATTTTCTCTGGAGCTTTTTTCCCCCCAGAGCTGTCTATTAGAAATAACAAAATACCATAAGTAAACAAACAAATGTTCTTTGGGGAAAACTAAGTGGGATGTATTGATAGAAGTGGCTGCACACATAAAGCTTCTATGAACATAGCTGAGCAAGTGTTCTTGTGGCATGACTGAGAATCCTTTGAGTATATGCTCAAGAACAGTATTTCTGGGTATCTGAGCAGGACAATTGTCTATATTCTGTCAATTATGTTTTAAGTAAATGCTGATTGGACAGTAGCCAGGCAGAAAGTATAGGTGGAACAACCAATAGGAAGTAGAGGCAGGTCAATGAAAACGAGAATTCTCGGAAGAGGGAAGCTCCCTCTGCAGTCCTGTCCAGACACAGAAGAAGCCAGGTGTGACTACACTGCTGATAAAGGTACTGTGGCTAACACAGATAAAAATAATGGGCTAATGTAAGTTATAAGAGTTAATAAGAAGCCTGAGCTAATGGGCCAATCAGTTTATGATTAATGTAGACGTCTGTGTGATTTCTTTGGGATTTAATGACTGTGGGTGCCAGACAGGACAGAAACCCTGACAACAGGTCTTGAGGTAGATTGAGTCCTAATTTTCTGAGAAAATGCCATACTGATTTTCATAGAGACCTTACAAGTTTGTACTCCCACCAGCAATGGAGGAAAGCTTCCAATGTTCTATATCCTCTCCATCATAGGTTGTCACTTGTGTTTTTGACCTTAGCCATTATGACAGGTATAAGATGGAATCTCAGAGTAATTTTGATTTTCATTTCCCTGATGGCTAAGAATGTTGAACATTTCTTTAAGTGTATTTCAGCCACTTCAGATTCTTCTGTTGAGAATTTTCTGTACCCCATTTTAATTGGATTATTATTTTACTGATATCTAACTTCTTGAATTCTTTATATACATTGGAAATCAGTCCTCTGTCAGATGTGGGGATGGTACAGACTTTTTTCCCTTCTGGAGGCTGCTGTTTTGTCTTATTGGCAGTATCCTAGTGTCCTTTGCCTTACAAAAGCTTTTAGTTCCATAGGTACCATTTTTTAATTGTTGATCTTAATGTCTGCACAATTGGTGTCCTTTTCAGGAAGTTGCCTCCTGTTCCAATAAAGTCAAGGCTATTTCCCACTTTCTCTTCTATTAGATTCAGTTGGATTGATGTTCAGGTCTTTGGTCCACTTGGGCTTGAGTTTTGTTCAGGGTGATTGATAGGGATTGATTTGCATTCTTCTACATGCAGACCTTCAGTTATATCATCACAGCAACCATTTGTTGAAGATCCTTTCTTCTTTTTCATGATATAATTTTGGTTTCTTTTTCAAAAATATGATGTCTATAGGTGTGTAAATTACATCTGGGTTTTTTATTTGATTCCAAATATCTACCTGTCTGTTTTTATGCCAATATTATGTGGGTTTTGCTAATATAAGTCTGTAGTAGAGATTGATATCTGGAATGGTGATACCTCTGGAAGGTCTTTTATTGCACAGGACTCTTTTAGCTACTCTGGGTTTTATTGTTGTTGTTTTCCCATATAAAGTTGAATATTTTTCTTCTAAAATCTATAAAGAATTGTTGGGGGATTTTAATTGAGATTGTGTTGAATATGTAGATTGCTTTTGGTAAGATGGCCATTTTTAGTATGATAATTCTATGGATCTATGAGCATGAGGGATCTTTCCATCTTCTGATATCATCTCCAATTTATTTTTCACAGACTTGAAGTTCTTATCATATAGGTCAATTCTCTTACTTAGATAGAATTACACTAAGATATTTATTTTATATTTTTATGGCTATTGTGAAGGGTGTTCATTCTCTGATTTCTGTCTCAGCCCTTTACCATTTATATGTAGAGTGGCTTTATTTATTTATATTACACCCTGGCAGCAGTTTTTCCTCTCTCCTCTCCTCCTTGTCCTTCCCCCACATCCTCTCTGTTCCCACCCCCAACCCACCCCTCTTGTGTTTATGTTCATGAAAGGGCAGGTCTCAACAAAATATGTCACATTAAGTTGTATGTCCTCATGTATTAAGGTTGGGTAAGGTGAAGCAATAAAAAGAGAGCTACAAGAGGCCCAAACAATATAACTGTAACATACATACAATGTATCTAAGTCAGTTGCACGTAGACTCCCTGATTATGGACTCTATCTGCTTTTTTATGAGTTTATTATTTAGCTTTCTCTTTTCAAGCATGGAGCATATTGCATGATGATAGGATTCATGTTTGCCTAGTTAATAAACATACACAGTTTGAGTACCTGGCATTATGTCATCACACATAGTATCCAAATGAATACTTAGTCATTCAGCAATGGACAAGATAAAGAAAGTTCCTTGATACTATTAAGACTAAGACCTTGAATAAGCATGACCAATTCACTCTGCAATATTCTGAAACCCATGTTACTATAATCTTCTTTCTGGAACTCTGCTTTAAGTTTAAAACCTCTTTTAGTTTAAATATTAATTTCACAATTTAAATAAGACACTAACATTACCATTCCACAAATATTGAACTAGGGAGTAACTTGAATTACTTAGGATGTTCTCAAGAACTGGTTCTTAAGTGTGTTGATTCTTTGTATCATTTTCTTTGTTTCTATTTCATTAATTTCTGATCTGAGTTTTACTATTTTTTCTCAAATACTGGATCTGGATGATAGCCCTCCCAGCCCCCACCACCATCAATTTTCTAATACTGATTGATTTATCTGAGAAATTAGCATAGAGATCCCCATTGTTTATGAGTTACCATGATACAATGGCTCTCTTTACACTGCATAAAAACTGAAAACAACAGAGAAGTCAGAGAAAAATTGATAGCACAGATTTTTTTTCATTAAGTTTTAATTTAGCCAAGTTTGTAAGTAAATTAGATGTAGTTCATTATCAATATCCTTATTTCTTTGGATCATGTAATAATTTGTCCATCTTAATTTCCTCTTTTTTTCACTTTTCACTATCTTGAATTTTTCCAGTTATCTTACAAATGAGCCACTAGCACTGACAAAGGATTGTTCTTTTAGGCAGGATGGTTATAGAATGTCCTGGGTGTCTGTAACTTTAATAGGTTGTAACTATTCAAGTTATTTGAATAATAGGATGTTTTTCTCTTAAAGTGCCAAGTCTCAGCTGCCCTCCATGACACCTTCATGCCTTCAAACCTAGTTCCAGGTGAGTAGTATTTACACATTACCTAGTCTGGTTACCAACACAAGGTACAACCTTGGTCACCCTTGGAACACAGCATCTTTGTACTCTCAGGATACACTTCCACAAGATTTCATCTTGTTAATGCTGGTTTCTTTTTAATAACGCTGATTTCTTAACTCCAGCTAACCAACATCAGTTGTTTCAGTAATATGAAGATTTCACTTTAGTAGTTCTGGTATCTTGTTAGTCACAGTTGATTCTTCAGTAGCAGCAGAGCCATAAGATCGTAATTCAAAATAACAAATGGCACCAATAGAGTCTTTAAGTTTCCTCTGAAATTTTTCAAGCCAGGCGCCCATCTTCTGCACTGTTCTTAACATTCTTATCTTCCAAGCTCCTAAAGAATATCCCACTGAGCTCATAACACTCAATGGTTCTTCTTTTAGTCCAACATTCCAAAGTCCTTTCACAATTCTCCCTAAAACATGGTCAGGTCTGTCACCTCAAAACTCCTCTCTTGGTACCAATTTGTCTTAGTTAGGATTTTTATCACTGCAATGAAGCACCAGGACCAAAAGACAAGGTGCGGAGGAAAGGGTGTATTAGCCCTACACTTCAGCATTGCTGCTCATCACTGAAGGAAGTCAGGACAGACACTCATACAGGGCAGGATCCTGAAGGCAGGAGCTGATCCAGACACCATGGAGGGGAGCTGCTTACTGGTTTGCTTCCCATGTGACTTGCTTGGCCCACCTTCTTATAGAACACAGGATCACAAACCCAAGGAAAGCACCACCCAACATGGACTAGACCCTCCCCCATTGATAACTAATTAAGAAAATGCCTAACAGCTCGCACTCATGGAGGCATTTCCTCAACTGAGGTTCCTTCCTTTCTGATTACTGTAGCTTTTGTCAAGTTGACACTCAAAACCAGTAGTATAATAAATTCTTTACAAATTTAAGTTTGAAATCAATAGCCACCACTGTGTCCCACTTCATGGGAGATTATAGGAATTTCAACAGCGCAGAAAATTATTCTGATTGAGGCTGATAAATGGAAATAAATTTTTATCCTAAATTGCCTGGTTAAAATTTTAATATAACAAAACTGATATAATAGTAAATAATGCATAGTACATGCTTTTTTTCATACACCATATAATTCTGTCTTGTTTGAAAATCATAGGAACACCACTTAGAGACAGTCTGGTTATTACTGGGATCACAAATGATACTGAGTATATCACACGTGTAGATATACTCTTCAAATTATCCACCTCTAGTCCATGAGACCATGAACATTTTCTGCTAGTTAATGTAGCATAGGCTGCATGTATCCCCATGCGGAAGGATGCAGGTGAATAGTTGGAAGAAAAAAATGGCAATATTTAATAGATTACCATGTAATAATTATTTAAGGAATTTCAGCGTTTAGAATTTTTGATGACAGATCATCATCTAACCATGTGTGTCTAAAATATATGACCCTGCACCTGTTCCTAGGTTGTAACTCAAGAATTCTTCACCAGAATGGAGAAGATACCTTTAAGATTTTGCTGCCAAACTGACTCCTGCATGAGCCAAGCTAAAACAGGACATTTTAGAAATAATTATTCATTCTAAATTTCTCCATCATAGTATCTGTTTATCACATTGAGTAAAAAATAGTTAATTTTTTTTGCTAGCAACACTGTGGCTACAGGCAGATATGAAAAGCAGTCGTGTCTTTTTGACCCAAGTCATGCTAGTAAAATATTCAATATCTTGCAAATGCCAATATAGTAACTATGTTTGTGTTTATGGCACCTCATTCAATGTGGGTTTTTTCTATGTTATCACAGGAGTTTCTGTATTCTGTATGGAAGTGGATAGTAGTGAGAACACATCCCGGGTTCAGATTAGGATACAACAGGGAAATCCTGTAGTGCTTCTAGCAATCTGCAAAGTTACAAAGTTTGTGCTGTTGCCAACAAGAATGTGGCAGCACAGACTGTCCCATTCCAAAGACTTCAAGAAAAACATTTGTGTTCTGCTTGAGCAACTTGAACCTACCAAAAATCCCATGTTGTACTTCTCTGAAGAAGTGGAGATTTCTCAAGAGACCCATAACATCTCACAGGTATAATATCACATTAAACAGAAGAAATTTGAGCCATAGATGTCCATATATGCATGCTATTGGTAAAAGTTCTAATTTAGCTAGAAGCAATTTTGTGGATGCATGGAATCTGAACCCAAACACACTGTGGCTAGTGTAAGCAGTGCTTGTATCGGGGCACAACCTGTTCTATATTTTAGCTTCCCTTGAACATTTGTAGTCACACAACTTCCCACTTCTTGCCACCTGTCGTTGTTGTTCTTATGTGTGGGCTTTGCCATGCTGTGCCAAGGGCTGGAAATTTATACATCTGCTTTGAAACCCAGCTTGATATTTCATAAGTGAAAACTAATTTCAAGTGCTTGTGCATGGGGAAACGTCTTCTATTAATGCTGAAAGAAAATTTCCCAATTATTCTTCAGCCTGTCTATAATGGTAAAATCCCAGTTGCTGCTACTGCATGTACATTTAAAAATTCAATCAATTTTTAAAGAAGAACGATATGTAACAAAGACAAATAGTATTCATTGTTATTGTTCACTAATTATGTTGCAGTTCTTATAGTTAGTGCACTGCCCAAATCTTTTTTAATCAAAAATACTTTATAGAAAGTCATTTTAGCTTGAATATTACTTAAACCTTCATCTTTTGAATCATATTTTAAACATTATAATTTGTGATTGTCAGACAGATTATACAGTTTTTCTGTTTTGAGTTATTTTACCCTAAAGTACCTTTTGTTTTTAGTTAAGTACTCTCTTGTCTCGTTAAAATTCACATGCATTTCATGGGATAACTTCCTTGGTTCTTTATTTTCTTTTGTTTGTTTGTGATTTACAAAACTGAAGTTCACTCCTTGGTACACAGGTGGGTTTCGACAGTGATGTGTCAACTTTTCCTGGGGAGATGTGAATAAATGTCTCCTCACCCTAGATTGGGCACCAAGACTGAAAGAAACTTGTACTCTCATCCAAGTGCAACATTTTGAAATGGTGAAATTATTTAGTGTGTAATTAAAGGAGCGTGGTGCGGGAGTTACATACAGGAGGTTGGATGACCTCAAAGTTGTCACACCACTGAAAAGTCACACTCTAGAATGTGTGACAACTTTTTTATATCTACATAAATAGAGTTCCCTCTTCAGTTAACTATTCATAATCTGTCTTCTTCTGAGAACACAGAAAGTTGTGAAAGAATTATGTGCAGCTGTGAAAACCGGGAGGAAGAGGCTAAATTCTCAGGTGAGGTCTACGGATCCTCATGATATCCCCTTATGATGGAAAGTGATTTTGTTCAATTGCAGAATTATTTTGTATGTAACCACAGATATTCTGATTAAGAATATGGTTCTGGCTATTCAGCTAAAAATATATCTCAGCTAACTACTCAAAGTACTTAACATGAGGAACAGAATTCAGATTCCATCACCCACATAACAGCCAGTAGCTCCAATGTGTATCGGTAAAACTAGTACATTGGGAGGAAGAAGATAGAGATAGGTGGATCCAAGGGATTTGCTGGTCAGTCTATATAGCCCTAACTACAACTTTGGGTTCAGTGGTAGATCCTATCACAGTAATCAAGCCATATATCTTTTAGTGTTAACATTCTTTCTTTTTTATGGTTTATTCGAGACAGGGTTTCCCTGTAATTTCTAGAGCCTGTCCTGGAACTATCTCTTGTAGACCAGGATGGCCTCAAACTCAGAGATCCGCCTGCCTCTGCCTCCCGAGTGCTAGGATTAAAGGCGTGCGCCACCACCGCCCGGCAACATTCTTTCTTATAGTAAAATACATTTGATAATGTACATCTGTGAACATGAAAAGTAATTCCTTTCATAATTTTATTTTTGTATATTAATTATAGAAACCAATAGATTTTATTATATTTTCATAAAGTATATAATATACCATGACCTTATTTACTCATATTATCTTTATTTTCTTCTCTTATTCCTTTCTCTCCTCTGTTCCTCTTTTCATATGGTCCCAGGTCTAAATTCATGTTATTAAAAACCACTGTGTTCCATGTATGAGAAAAAACAGTGCAACAATATGTGAGGGTTCTTTTTCCTTCATATTCTGGCCAGTATTTGCTGCTATTTACTTTTTTAACGTTGCTATTTTGGCTGAAATGATAGGGAATCGTCCTGTACTTCAGATTTACATTTCTCTGAAGCTATGTATTAGTCTTCTGTAGTTTTGTTTGATATTCATTATTTTTGTGCTAGATGGTCAAAGGCAGGGTGCTGGCATGCAGTCCAGACTAGTATTTCCCTAATGATCCCTTAGCCTCTGTCTCTCAAGCATTAAGATTACAAGTATGTACAATCACTTTAAGATGTATTTCCCTTAAGAAAACTGTCTTTTCAATTCATTGGCCCATTTATCAATTGGTTTTTTTTTTGTGTGTGTGTCTGTGTGTGTGTGTGTGTGTGTGTGCGCGCGCGCGCGCGCATGCGTGTGTGTGTGCGTGAGTGTGTATGTGTGTGTGTGTGTGTGTGTGTGTGTGTGTGGTTAGATCTTTGTTGATATGTTGTCAAATGAACAGAAATTTCAGAAATAGACTAAGACAAATGTAGACATTTGAGTCTTAACATGACAAAATAGTAATCAAACAGAGAAAGGACAATCTTTACTATCCTTGCTAGAACAAAAGAGTCATCTGACATGATTCCTGCCCTCTTAGTGCATATATGTTAGCAAAGACTTCCATTTTATAGACATCTCTTTATTCTGGTAATTGTTTCTTTTGCTTTACTGTAGCTTTTTAATTTCAATGTAATACCACTTGTCAATTCTTGGTCTGTTTCCTGAGCTACTGGAGTCCTATTCATAATCATTGCATATGTGTACATTGTGAAGTGTTTTTCCTAGCGCAGTGTCAGATCTTACATTAAGGTCTTTGTCTGATTTTGAATTGATTTTTGCTTTATAGTTTATAGTCACTCCATTGTCTAGATAAATCATGATTTGTTCACCCACTTTTCAGCTGAACAGTGTTGAGATTACGTGAATAATGAGACTAAACCCTTATTGTAATTTCAGCTGTTTATTTTTGCTTCTATTATCTAAATTATTGATGCAATATCAAGGTCAATGTGAAGGATATTTTCCTTAAAGCCCTTTTTTTCTGGTAGCTTGAGAGTTTCCATTTTTCTTTCAGAAGCCATTCATTTGTTGATAAATCAATACACACATCAACTCGATCTCAGTTATATTTCAACTGTAAAAAAATTTCCAGGGCCTTGAATGTTTCTTTGGTGGTAAAGGGCACTTGTTCTTCAGAGGATGAGTGCTTGCTCCTGTGAACCCTCGAATGTAATTGTTAACACCAGAAACAGGTTTTTAATTATGACTTTTCTACATAACTTAATCTTGCAAGTCACACTCTCTTGCCCAAGTAGGCTTTCTTTTTTTTAAAGATTTATTTATTTATTATGTATACAGTGTTCTGCATGCCTGTATGCCAGAAAAGGACACCAGATCGCATTATAATGAGATGGCACCAGGTGGTTGCTGGGAATTGAACTCATGACCTCTGGAAGAATAGCTAGTGCTCTTAACCTCTGAGCCATCTCTCCAGCCCCCAACTTAATCTTGATAAGTATGATTAGTTTCATTTCTCTTTTATCTGATTGCACATCGTTTAGTTTTATTCTTATGCTCACTGGGTTTTCTATAAATTCTCATAAAATATTGGGCAGGAGTAACAAAAGTAGATCTTTGAGTTGTTCCTGATCTTAAATATTATGTTAACTCAGTTTACATCTGTTAGTATGGTAAATTGTACTGATTGTATTTGGTTATGAAATTGGCCTTCCATTTCTGCATGATAGTTGATACTGTTGTGTAGCTATTTCCTCTGATTAAAACATCTCCTCCTGGACAGTGGAGGCATTTATGAGACTCAGGAAGGAGATAAAATTTACAATACTTAGGAAGTAAAGACAATTTAATCGGTTTGGGGAAGTAAATAAAACTTACAAGATTTGCACAGCCCTTGCTCAAGGTTATGAAAGCAGTAAATGATTGATGAGCAGTGGGGTTTATCCTGGCAGCTCTGTTTTCCTGAGCTATCAGCACAATGCTGGTGATCCCACTATTTCTGAGTCAACAATACCACTGTAGGCAGCTCCTCATCTATAAGTTAGGCAGACATAAGGAATAATATAGCAATCTTGGACTTTACCTAGGTTGGACTATAGACATACCCCTAACTGAACATCCCTGAAACCTGTTAGCAACCCAGCACCTCCACCTGCAGGAAGTTTTAGGTATTACCACTTTAAACACTGGCTTTGAGTTCCTCCCCTTTGGTGGTCCCTTGAATGGGACATTATTTCCATTTCTGTTCCGTACATACTGTAAAATAGTCTGGGGACTCTGGATAATGGGTTAGTCTAGACTAGGGTGGTTTTTAGATGCACACAAGTTAAAACTGTGTCCTTAACTGAATAGTTAGGGAGAATTTCCTGTTTATCATCTTATGCCTATATGTATTTAGGCATGCACATAATTAAAGGAATACTCATCCTGGAAAAGGCATGCACAGTAAGACAATGCTAACGTAATCTAGATTCATAAATCAAAACAGAAATCCATACTCTTAGCAACTAAGTGCCCCCCTTCTCTTGAGCCCAATGATGAAAGCCCCAATCAATAACTAGGCCCTGTAAATACCTTAACTCATGAGGTATGTTGTCCATTTTCACAATATTTCCACTTTTAATCTGTATTGTTGCATTGGTTGGAATAAGGCACCCTTAATACTTTACAATCTTTACGAGCTTATTTCAATTTCTTGAATAAAACACAGAGAATCCATATACACACAGCCTAGACCACAGCCACCTGAAACATGTATTCATAAATAAACTCATTAGATCAGTGAAATCATTTCTTTCATTGGTGTCAAGTCTCCAACTGTGGTAAACAGGTGTTTGCTCATGTTTCTTCATGAAATGTCACAGAACAGATACATTTTGCACTCACAAAAATTCTCAACTCTAATTTTAACCACACATAATTAATAGTGAAAAAACGTAAGGACATTCATAATAATAAGTACAAAACAGAAATTAAACTCAAATTCACAGAAGCCCCAGTTATATTATTACTTTGAGTCTGATCAAACATGAAATCATAGTATCCATGTCCTGAAAGTCACTATAAAACCTTCTGTTCCTATACTACACTGTCAGGGTTTAGAGGCCTCAGAGAAAATCTCATAAAAAGACATTATTATTGCAGGCCTCTTGAGAGTGAGTCCAGTTGCATACTGATCAAAGAGATGGAAACATTCCAGCAGGCATTAGTCTTTCCTGATCATTCTTCTATTCTGTATTTGTCTTTTAGCAACTAGAACCAGTGAAATGCAAACAATTAGTTTTTTTTTAAATATATTAAGTCCAAGTAGTCTCTCTTAGGGTCTCTTTGTTATCTAGGTTAATCTACTCTACAAGGGAAGTAGAAAAAAACAAGATCTCCTGAGCAAATTGGGAGAGTGGGGATCATGGGAGAGGGTAGAAAGGTAATGGGTAGGAAAGGAGAGGAATGGAGAAAAATATGTAGCTCAATAAAAACAATAAAAATGTATTGGGAAGAGCTCTTTGGAAAATATAACGTGTGTGTGTCTGTGTTATGAAAGTGAATTTACTATATATCTTCTACAATAGGGATTTAGTAAAATAACCAATATAATGGGAACATTGGAGAAGTTGAAAACTTGTTAGCTGCTCATTTTAAAAAGCTAATGTCTCAGCAATCCCAATCTGGGGCTAAGAGCCCAGAAGATTCTTGGAGAATCTTCAGTATTTGTTGGTCTTCCTTTGGCTCTTCAGCCTTGCTTGTCTTCAGTACATGTTGTAAGGGCAGAAACTGGTGTTTGGTGTCAGCAAATAATAGCAGCAGCAGTATCAGCAGGGATAGACACATTCACCAGCAAGAAATAAAGCTATTCCTTTCTCTTTGGGCTTCTTAATACACCAATGGGAAGGTGCATCTCTGTCAAATGACTATCTTTTCCTCTCATTTAGTGTTTTCTGGAAATACCTGGTAGCATGGATATTGAATGTTCAGTTTAAAGATGAGGGAAAGGGAGCATATGCCAGACTACTGCTTGGTTTTCACTGAACCTTGATATGGTCTCATGAAACAACCTCAAAACGGCACTTTGCTTTTTCCACCATTTTCTTCTTTATAAAGAGGAATGGGAATTTCTCTCTCTCTCTCTCTCTCTCTCTCTCTCTCTCTCTCTCTCTCTCTCTCTCTCTCTCTCTCTCTCTCTGTCTCTTTTTTAACAGAAAAAAGATGAAGTGTAATGAAATACAAAGTGAAATAGATTCAATAGGTATTATAATACATGCTGTTTCATCTCTTAGCAAAGCTGGAACCATAATTCCTAAAATAGACATGCACTTTCATTGATGTTATCCTCTTCTTCTTAACTTACAGAGAGGTTAGAGTCCATGTGAACCCTTTCCAGGAATAGAGTGTGATAATAATCAGATGTCTTTGGACTCAATGCAAGTCAGGGTACAACACTGGACCTCTTCATGCAACATTTTCATTCAGGCTTGAGGATATCTTTCTGAATGGATGAGATGCGTGAGTAGGTATAGATAATACTCTCATTTCAAGCCACCACAACAAAACTGAAATTTCTAGTTTTTCTATCATATTTCTTTTTCTGATTGCCACCCAAAAAATTTGTTTCAGGGAAAATGTCAGACGACTGATGAACTTCCAAAAATAATCTAGTAAGGTATAATAAGAAAGCATCCTTAAACTAGAAAACACACAAACATATACACATTTTCTCTGAACTGATTTTTTACTTGACTATGATCATATAGCTTTATTTTCATTGCAATATGTGTAAGAGTAGATGCAGTCAGATAAAGGATAGGAGTTCAGTCTTTTAAATCTTGAACAGTTTTACTTGAACCAAATCAAATGAATTGGTCAGAGAACACTGAACACAAGTCTATGTATTAAATAAATGGCAACAATAATATTGTCGGAGTCCAAACCCCAACATAAACTATCTCTCTGGATTGATGTGGAGGCAGAGGAATAATTGAGACACAGTTCACACAGCAATATCAGAAGGGAGTCTCAGGGTTCATTCAAATCTTGATGATCCTGCATTTATTCTCTAAACATCTTTTTTTCTCCCAAGGTAAACTGAGGTGAAAGAATTTAACATTCTGTTTTTGGGGTAGCAGGACTAAAATCATATCTGCAGCTCTGTCACTAGCTTAGGAATTAACACCTCTTCTCAGGCGATCTCCATAATTACAAAGAAGGAGCAGCAGAACATCAGCATAGCCTGAGCTCAGGACACAGCCAGTCTGAAGATGCTTTTAGTACTTCAGTTGCCACTATGGCTCGAGAGCCTGGCTGCTGATACAATGCAGAAATGTGTGGCTTGCATAATATTGTCCCACATAATATTCCCAATTGATATTACTCAATGTTTGAGAACATCCACCTTCTACACAAATCCAATGCTAAGAATGGTGTATTCTTTGGTTAAATTCTGTTACACCATGACTAAAAGACATATCAGTGGAGTTCTGAATAGAAAATTAATCTTGAAATTTAACTGGAACCAGAAACACACAAAACAGCCAAGTTTAAGCATTTTTGAAAGCAAAACAAAAATTAGTATGACCAAAATCAAACTAGGTATATTTTGCTCTTAAGTGTGACTTAGAATCCCATTTACCCCTTTCTTGCCTCTCAAAAGAGTGAAAATATACTACAAAGTTCCTCTTAACAAAACATTATGGTGTTCATATAGAAACAGAAACATATACAAATCAAATGGAATAGAGAAGATAGGATAAACCATGTACTCATTAACAAATTGAAGCTGTTATTCGTATGATCTCTAGAATGAGGACAAAAAGGAGACCATGCACATGGTAGAATTGATACATAAAATATATAAGTAACTCCAAGAACTTTCCAGTAATAAGTAATCCAGTTAGTAATTGTGTAAATACTTGAAAAGATATTTTTATTACCACTATCAACCCTGGTAATAATGGGGAAAATAAAATCAAAATACAATGAGGCATCCTGTTACCCCAATAAGTTTACATGTTATAAAACTAACTAAAGAGAGCATGTGATAGGAAGGAATTAGAGAAATGGGGATGTTTACGCACTATTGATGGGCATATACATTAGGACAAACAAGGAAAAGAGCATGAAGTTTTCTCCAAAATATATGGTAATGATCTACCACAACTGTCTTTGATCTCCTCAATGGGCACAAATACAAAGAAAACTGAAACCAATGTATCAAACTGACACCTGCTTTCCAGTGTTCCTTGCAGCACTATTTGTAGTCACTATAGAAAGGAAACAATACAACTGACTATTGATACTGTTGATAAATGTCTAAAGATGGGAACACTATTATTGCTCAGTCATAAAAATTACAAAATTCTGCCACTTAAAACAACACAGATATACCTGAAATCATTATACAAAGCAAAATAAGCCAATCACATGAACTCACTCGTATGTTGAAACTTACAAAAGTTGATTTCATGAAATGTTGGATAAATTGCAGAATGTCTACCAGACACTAGAAAGTCAGGAAAAGACAAAATGGTAAGAGGATAACTAATGGGTTCTTCTAAGTCATAGTTAGGAACAAACAAGATCTGGTATTTTATTTCAGAATGGGGTGACTACAAATAAAAATAGTGAAATTTTTATTTTAAAAAGTTAGAGAAAATTATACTGAAATGATGTTCCATAAAAAAACATTAACTGAGGATAGACATATGTTTAACCTGGCTCAAACACCATACAGCAAGTACATGCATATACTTATATATGTATGTATATTCATACATATCATGTCACATATCACCATATTCAATTTATGTCCTTTTCATCAGTTAAAAATAAATTTAATTCAAATAAAAACAGTGAATAATGAAGATGGCACCACTATACAAACATACTTTACTAGTGGATGAAAGTAGTTCATTCATAGGAACAAGTTGGTATTTTTCTCTAGGGTATAACGTGTGAGCCTTGTCATGATGTATATCTGAAACTTATGGAATGTGTATTTGTAAATTCAGTAGTCAATGATAGCTATTATTAGCTTTAAAATGTTCATTTCCCTGCCTCTAAACTAACACAAGCTTCAGTTTATTCACACATTTGATATATACATAGGTATACATTGTTACATAATTCAATTTGGCTATATATACATCGTTCACCATTATATCTTCAATATCTAGAATAGGACACAGCAGAAAGCAAACATTTTAATGAAATAAATGGGAAATATTAATGATATATTACACAGTAAAGGATATCATAAACAATGATATCTTCCACAAATGCCTAAGGTCAAAGATGGATCAGTGATATAAAAACAAAAACCTAAAACTTGATACAAGTCAATTTCTTAAAGTTATTTTTAATATTGCTTTACAGTTATTTTCTGTGAACAAAATTACAACTTAGGAATTTTGAATATAATCTCTTTTTTGTATACTTTGAGTTTTTCTCTAGCCTTTTCCCAGAGGACTTGCTTTGTGCATGTCATAACAGCCAGTTAAGTATTTTCTAGAATTAAGATTTGATTATGATAATATTCTAACAATTTACTTTAGGTCCATTACCAGTAATGACCAGAAACCATTTCTCCTGATGACCCAACACAGTGAAGTTTTCTCACACATTTTTTTGTTAATGTTCCAGGTCAGAAGTAAAAAGGCAAAACAATTTCTGCATTACAAAATTACCACAAGTAGGTATGTAGCTCTAAGGACAGTGCAGCTCCATGCTAGACTGAGGAACATATCTAGTCTCTGTGTGGCTTGCAGAATTGTATACATTTCTGAAGTTCTGCTAAAAACTGAATTCTGACAATGTCTGGATTTTGCACAGTGTGAACAGCAAAGGCCCATGGGTAATAAGCCCGTAGATTTGAGGGAGATAAATGACACCATGAAGGGGAAATGCAAAAAGAGAGAAAGTCTTATTGTTTCCAATGTGGTAGGAAGGGGAAAATAAATAGATAAGACTAAACTAATTAAAATAATGTTGTTAGTGGAAAGACAGCATGAATGTGTGTGTGCATGGGTGCACATACACTATTCAAACAATGTCAAAATCAAGGGTCTACATTTAAGGGCAAAGGGGAAACAAATGATGTTGAGAGATGAATGTTAGAAAACCTCTTAGTCTAGTTACATCTCCATATAAATCTCACAGAAACTTGGAAAACTAAATACTTTTCTCCCATTTGCAAAGGAGGACTCCGCACTCCCTGAGGAAATAACTTGCCCAAATGAAACAGTTGGTGAATGGTATAACAAAGTTCCATCAGCATCTGATGCCAAGGCTGCCAGCCATTCCTCGCCATATGGGCCTCTAGGGGAGATAGGAGGAGGTTCAGGTACAAGCAGCTGAGGCACAGAGAAAATAGCAAGGAATCAGAATGGAGCTTAAAAGCGGTTCATCAAGGTCCTGGAAGTCAGGCGGAGGAGTATGTATTTAATGGACTGTGATTTAAATGGAAGCAATTGAAGCCTCTCAAACACAGAAGTATTGTGTTCAGAAAAGCTGGTAAGGCAAAGGGCTCTACAAATGCTAGCTCCAGACGCCCTTCAGTGGTCCACTTTTAGAAACCACATGCCCCAGAGAGGTGACTCATGCAGATTAAGACTTCACTGCTCCAAGAAGCATTGCGGGAACTCCAGAGACTAATGGATAAAGAAAGAAAAAATAGACTACCAGCAGATGGGGGTGGGGGAAGGCTAGAATTAATTTTGTCTCCACGGAATTAGAGGCACTTAAGTCTTGTCAGGGATCTGTGGTGGACAGGGGTGAATTCTGGAGTAGAGAAAGTGTGTACAACCTAGATCCCATTCTCTGTGACTT